>NW_017306904.1:302134-329642 GCF_000935625.1 Nanorana parkeri | reverse complement strand
CGCAGGAGGGAGCACTGCCTGCTGTCAGGATGGCCGAGCGGTGAGGGGGAGAGAAGCCGCGCCCGCAGCTGCCAGGATGGCTGAGCGGTGAGGAGAACGGAGCCACTGTCATCCTGTCAGTTTCAGGGTGACAGCGGCTCTGTGCATGGCAGAGCGGGAGATCGGTAAATATCAATGATATTTACCGGTCCTCCGTATGCGAAGGACAAACACTGGAGCGATCGTCTGATCAGTAAATAACTGGGGACACATAGTACCATATGTCCCCAGTTATGAATGAACAGCATGTGATTTACATTACAGCCTGTTCATTCAAGATTTCCTCAATGGGGAGAAGCACTCAGTACGGAGGCTCCTCCCCATTCAGAACCTGGTGATAGTAAATCATTGGTGCTCACTGAGGGGCGCTGTAAAGCTTTCTCGCACAGGGCGCCTAAAGGCCTAAGGCCGGCCATGTGGCCCGTGACCAGGCCTGCCGATAGGGGTGTACAGGCAGCTGCGCTGTTGCAGGCGGGCCCCATCAAGTGAGCGTGTGAGCGGGGACCGAACCCAGCACGGGCTAGGGGAGTCTGCCTCCACACATCCTGTCAGCGCCTATACTAGGGGGGGCATATGATATTAATCAGCCAGGGTGGACGATACCCCTCTCCCTCTGCAGGCACTGCCAGGGCACCTGAGGGCGCTGGGCAAAGGGGGCCTAGAAGGTCGGGCAGAGATTCAGCCGGGAGTGAGACGATATGACCGGAGGACGGAGGAGGCAAGCTGTCAGCAGGTATGAGGAGCTCTCCTGCACTCACAGCTTCTCCTATACATTCTGGCCTTCTCCCTGTCTCAGCCTTCTCCTCTCTTCCTCCCCTGGCTTCTTGAACTATGAGTGGGCTGCATAGTAATGCTGTGTGTGCATGTCCTGTATTGTGTGTACTGTATTGCGTGTGTAGGGTGTGTACTGTATGTGCATTGTGTGTATTGTGTGTGTATTATGTGTTGTGTGTGTATGCGTATTAAGTTTTGTGTGTGTGTATTAGGCCTCATTCACACTGGGAACACAGGTCCATGCAGCGTGCACACCTGTAAACAGTTGATCCCGGGAGGGAGAGGTGCTGTGTGTGATTGCGCGCAGCAGCCTGTTCTCCTCTATGGGAAGACGCGGCTGTACGGTGTCATCCGTGTCTGATGGACCCTCTCTGCGTCCAAGTGCGGAGCCCCCGTACCCGCATAGATGTGAAGTCCGGGTGTCCGTATGACACCGTACAGCTGTGTCCTCCCATAGGGAAGAACAGACTGCTGCATGCAACCACATGCAGCACCTGTCCCTCCCGGGATCGGCTGTTTACAGGCATGCACACCGCATGGATGCCCAGTGTGAGTGAGGACATGTATGCCCTTATGTGTTATGTGTGTGTTTTGTTTGTGAGTTCTGCCGTGCGTTGGCTCTGTTCTGAGTTCTGCCGTGCGTTGGTTCTGTTCTGAGTTCTGCCATGCGTTGGTTCTGATCTGAGGTCTGCCTTGCGTTGGTTCTGATCTGAGGTTTGCAGTGCGTTAGTTCTGATCTGAGGTTTGCAGTGCGTTAGTTCTGGTCTGAGGTTTTCTGTGTGTTGGTTCTAGCCTGAGATTTGTAGAGTGTTGGTTCTGGTCTGAGGTTTGCAGTGTGTTGGTTCTGGTCTGAGGTTTGCAGTGTGTTGGTTCTGGTCTGAGGTTTGCAGTGTGTTGGTTCTGGTCTGAGGTTTGCAGTGTGTTGGTTCTGGTCTGAGGTTTGCCGTACGTTGGTTTTGGTCTGAGGTTTGCCGTACGTTGGTTTTGGACTGAGGTTTGCTGTGCGTTGATTTGTACAGCGATCATTCCTAAATTGTAGAGGATCTTCAGGGGTGGGCAAACTCTGGCTCCGTAACTGTGGTGGAGCTCCAAGACCCATGATGCATTGCAAGACTTTTGCATATACATGACGCCCACAGCCAGATGCATACTGTATCCTGTACCCTTGTGTATGCACTTTGCATGTGTGCATACTGCAACGTATGCTTTGTGTGCTCCCTGTGTTCCGTCCACTGTATCCTTGTGTATGCACTACACTTCTGTGCATACTGCAATGCACACTTCCTGTGTTCCCGTGCAGGGCCGGTGCTAAACTATTTTGCGCCCTAGGCAAGACCAGCTACTTGCAGCCCCCAGTCCCCCCCTCGCGCACGGCCCATTCTCCTGCCGGCTAGCTTCCACAGGCAATCAATGGATGTAAGCAGTTGTGACAATAGCCAGACTGCTATTGGCTACTTTCATTTGAAATAGCCAATAGCAGATTGGCTATTGAAACACCGCAACTGAGCAGAGGGGACCTGAGAGAGAAAGTTGTCTCTTAAGGTGCCCATACACTGCTCGATTCTCGTACGAGAATCGCGGGAAATCCCGCGATCGTACGATAATCGAGCAGTGTGAACGGAGACGTGCGACTTGTGTTCTGTTTTTTATTTTTACTTTTCTAGATATACTGACTTGAAAAAAGGGTCGGCATGACATCCTGACACTTTATTTGTATAGACTCTATTGTAGTTTGACATTTATTGTTTACCTTCTGTTGTTTTATTTGATAAGAATACTTATATTGTGCCGACAAGTTTAATACCTTTGAATAAAAGTTTTATTTTTATCACACTTTTTAATATGTTTCTTTGCGGCTTAACAAAATAGGAGTCTTTAAACGGTGCATATATTGGGGGAAATGGGTGTGGTTACAGGGGGGGGTGTGGCCACTAAAGAGTGTGGCCACTGAGGGGTGATGGTCACTGAGGGGCGCTGTAAAGCTTTCTCGCACAGGGCGCCTAAATGCCTAAGGCCGGCCCTGGGACCCGTGACCAGGCCTGCCGATAGGGGTGTACAGGTGGGCCCCATCAAGTGAGCGTGTGAGCGGGGACCAAACCCAGCACGGGCTAGGGGAGTCTGCCTCCACACAGCGCCTGTCAGCGCCGATACTAGGGGGGGCATATAATATTATTCAGCCAGGGTGGACGATACCCCTCTCCCTCTGCAGGCACTGCCAGGGCACCTGAGAGTGCTGGTGAAGGGGGGCCTAGAAGGTCGGGCAGAGATTCAGCTGGGAGTGAGACGATACGACCGGAGGACGGAGGAGGCAAGCTGTCAGCAGGTATGAGGAGCTCTCCTGCACTCACAGCTTCTCCTATACACTATACATTCCGGCCGGGAGCAGCGTGGGGAGGGGGGGGATTCTTCTCCCTGTCTCAGCCTTCTCCTCTCTTCCTCCCTTGGCTTCTTGAACTATGAGCGGGCTGCATAGTAATGCTGTGTGTGCGTGTCCCGTATTGTGTGTACTGTATTGCATGTGTATTGTGCCTGTGTATTGTGTGTATTATGTGTTGTGAGTGTATGCGTATTTAGTGTTGTGTGTGTGTATTAGGCCTCATTCACACTGGGAGCACACGTCCATGCACCGTGCACACCTGTAAACAGTTGATCCCGGGAGGGAGAGGTGCTGCGTGGGGTTGCGTGGCGGCGCCATGTTAGGGAAGAACAGACTGCTGCATGCAACCACATGCAGCACCTGTCCCTCCCGGGATCGGCTGTTTACAGGCATGCACACCGCATGGATGCCCAGTGTGAGTGAGGACATGTATGCCCTTATGTGTTATGTGTGTGTTTTGTTTGTGAGTTCTGCCGTGCGTTGGCTCTGTTCTGAGTTCTGCCGTGCGTTGGTTCTGTTCTGAGTTCTGCCATGCGTTGGTTCTGATCTGAGGTCTGCCTTGCGTTGGTTCTGATCTGAGGTTTGCAGTGCGTTAGTTCTGATCTGAGGTTTGCAGTGCGTTAGTTCTGGTCTGAGGTTTTCTGTGTGTTGGTTCTAGCCTGAGATTTGTAGTGTGTTGGTTCTGGTCTGAGGTTTGCAGTGTGTTGGTTCTGGTCTGAGGTTTGCAGTGTGTTGGTTCTGGTCTGAGGTTTGCAGTGTGTTGGTTCTGGTCTGAGGTTTGCAGAGTGTTGGTTCTGGTCTGAGGTTTGCAGTGTGTTGGTTCTGGTCTGAGGTTTGCAGTGTGTTGGTTCTGGTCTGAGGTTTGCAGTGTGTTGGTTCTGGTCTGAGGTTTGCAGTGTGTTGGTTCTGGTCTGAGGTTTGCAGTGTGTTGGTTCTGGTCTGAGGTTTGCAGTGTGTTGGTTCTGGTCTGAGGTTTGCAGTGTGTTGGTTCTGGTCTGAGGTTTGCAGTGTGTTGGTTCTGGTCTGAGGTTTGCAGTGTGTTGGTTCTGGTCTGAGGTTTGCAGTGTGTTGGTTCTGATCTGAGGTTTGCCGTATGTTGGTTTTGGTCTGAGGTTTGCCGTACGTTGGTTTTGGACTGAGGTTTGCTGTGCGTTGATTTGTACAGCGATCATTCCTAAATTGTAGAGGATCTTCAGGGGTGGGCAAACTCTGGCTCCGTAACTGTGGTGGAGCTCCAAGACCCATGATGCATTGCAAGACTTTTGCATATACATGACGCCCACAGCCAGATGCATACTGTATCCTGTACCCTTGTGTATGCACTTTGCATGTGTGCATACTGCAACGTATGCTTTGTGTGCTCCCTGTGTTCCGTCCACTGTATCCTTGTGTATGCACTACACTTCTGTGCATACTGCAATGCACACTTCCTGTGTTCCCGTGCAGGGCCGGTGCTAAACTATTTTGCGCCCTAGGCAAGACCAGCTACTTGCAGCCCCCAGTCCCCCCCTCGCGCACGGCCCATTCTCCTGCCGGCTAGCTTCCACAGGCAATCAATGGATGTAAGCAGTTGTGACAATAGCCAGACTGCTATTGGCTACTTTCATTTGAAATAGCCAATAGCAGATTGGCTATTGAAACACCGCAACTGAGCAGAGGGGACCTGAGAGAGAAAGTTGTCTCTTAAGGTGCCCATACACTGCTCGATTCTCGTACGAGAATCGCGGGAAATCCCGCGATCGTACGATAATCGAGCAGTGTGAACGGAGACGTGCGACCGTTTCTACTGTACGGTCGCACGTCTTCCGTCGAACCAGCATGTTCGAAAACCAGCCGGGAATCGTACGATTCTCGGCTGGTTAGAACGGTGCTCGGAAGACAAATGACGAACGGGACGGTGTGCGCACGCGCACACTGCCCGTTCAGCATTGCGGTCATCGGAAGCACGCCCCTCGGGGGCGGGCTTGCGATGATCGAGAGTGCGATCTGCCTGTCCAAGATAGGCAGATCGTACGTTTTTTAAATCCCTGTACAACCATCGCAAAACTAAAGTCTTGCGATGGTTGTACAGTGTATGGCCACCTTTAGTATTGCTCCTCTGCTCAGTGGGCAGGTGCAATAGCCCCATGTGTACCTACCACTGTTTCCTTGTGCACCTGCTACAACCTTGCTGCACTGTCTTGTCCTGCTTGCACTAGTCCAGTGCCCCTTGGACCCCTGCGTTCCATTGCACTTTGGCCAGCTATGTCTGCATGGGTGTGTTAGAGGGCCCCAACCTGGGAGCTGTCCAACCGCACAATCATCCTCACTATTGGAGGCTTTGGAGAAGACCAGGCTCTCCTCAGGCTCTGCGCCTCTGGCACACCCACGTTTTCTGAGCAGTCACTCTGGCCCGTGTTTGACGCACTGTATGCTCTGACTCCACCTGTATTCCTGGCCTATTCCCAGCTCCAGACTGCTCTGCAAAACCCGGTGCTCATGGTTCCTAGTGCCCCAGTTCCGTGAATGTGACACTTCTGATACCCAAATCTCAATTTTCTGAGCAAATGTTGAGGGCTAACTTGTCTCTGCCCAACTCTGTAAATCTTTATGTTATTCAACATAAACAGCTGCCTCAGTGTCCTATGAGGGGACAGGTCAACCTTTGACAACTGCAGTGAAAGTCAAGATTTGAATATCAAGTTCTGAAGCTCAATTGCCAATTGTAGGGACTTTTGGTGGGGGACAGGGGTCAGCATGAGCACCTCAACCAGTCTTCGGCTACGCAGCCCCATATACACAAACTGCGATGCACTGTGTGTTCAGACACCTTTCTAACGGAAGCAGCATTATCTTTTTCAGCAATTTGAGCTATAGTAGCTCTTCTATTGGATCGGAATACCGGGGTCAGCCTTCGCTCCCCACATGCATCAATGAGCCTTGGCCGCCCATGACCCTGTTGCCGGGAAACAATGCTTCTTGCTTGTCTGCCTTTTTTTGGACCACTGCAGACCAGAAACATCGAAGAGCTGCAGTTTGGGAGTTGCACTGACCCAGTCATCTTGCCATCACAATGTGACCCTTATCACTTATATAGTATATATCTGATTTTTTTTCTGCATTGGAAGGCCCACAGAAGTTGATGGCAGCACATTAAATGATATAACATGCATTTTCATGCACGGGCAGCAGGTATTAACACACATCAAAATGCATGTCAATGCACATAGGAAACCTACGTTGAGGGATTGTTTACTCTGTATTAGGGATGCACCGATACTAGTACTCGCCAAAATGCTCCAATACCGGAACTTCCAGTCAGAGTGAGATCTCCCTGTGAGCAGCAATGCTGAGGGAGCATAGAGCCAGCTTTCTGTCCAATCAGGAAGCCGGGCGGTGGGTTAAGACCCGCCTCCCTGATTGGCTAGGAAGCCAGGCTGCCTAGGGACAAGTGAAGCTGGCTTTCTTGCCAATCAGGAAGCTGGGAGGCGGGCCATGTCGTCCGGCTTCTTGATTGGCTAGGAAGCCAGCTTCACTTGTTGGTAGGCAGGCTGGCTTCCTAACTAATCAGGAAAGCCGACAGCACCTCATGACTCACTGCCCGGCTTTCTGATTGGTCAGGAAACCAGGCAGCCTCGGCAAGTGAAGCCGGTATTCTTTCACTAGAACACTGGCTTCACAGGCAATCAGGAAGCCAGGCGATGGGTCTAGATCCGCTGCCCGGCTTCCTGATAATCAGAGCACATGGCACCGGTACTTGGTATCGGAGAGTACCAAAATATATATATATATCGGTACTCAATACCAAAAAGCGGTATCGGTGCATCCCTACTCTATATAGTGGGATGCATTGAAAAAGTCATGTTTGTAAATGAGTCTAGTTTGCATCATTGTGGAATGCGTTGCCGTGCGTCTATAAAAAGTACAACATGCTGCATTTTTTTCATGCAACGCATGTAAACAGGATTAAAAATAAACAACTATAGTGTTTTTTCTGCACCCCTCGAAAACACTACAATGTATGTATGAAAATGCATGCAAACACAACCTATTAAAAAAACATGTCAACGTGCATGTGTACACATACACCAGCCTGAAATTTGGGCTAACGTGAGTGCTGGGGTGCATGTCACCTATTTGTGACTTGGCAGCTGTGAAAACAATACTAACCTCCCAGAAAAGTAATCTAGGAATACACTATAAATAAAAACATGCTCTTCTCCCACCGGACACGAGCTCATACCCAGCCTAACACGCACGTCACATAACTGTCCCCCTGCCCCCGTGAATGTAGGACTAACACGTGACCAATATTTTGCCAAACCCCGCCTCCCAGCCGTACACAACACCTGTCTGCGAGCCAAAAAAGCAAAGGCAACAGGCGGGCACAACAAATGACGTGTGACTGACAGCGCGCTGCTTCGCGGTGAACCAATCACAGCTGGGAGCGGGCTAATGTCTTGTATCAGAAGGAGCATTAGCTAATAGCTAGAGGTGTGAGTGCGGCTGGACGATCCAGGTGGGTTCTCTCTCAGTGTAGCCTATAGAACTGTGTGGTGGTCAGATGACCCCAGCTTGGAAGGGACTGTCACATGTCCCGTGCTGGGAAAGCTTAGCTCGCTGTGTTCTCTGTTATGTCACATTTGTTTTGCTCAACTCTCTGAGAAAGAGTCTTTAGGAAGTGTTGCTGCACTTTAAAGGGAGCTTTCCCTGACAGCTTCATTATTGTACTTGAGTAATAGGTTAGCATGCTGATCTATCCTATTTATGTGGGCAGAATCCGGACCTATTCACACCTGAGCGTAGCAGGAACGCATGTCTCATTTGTGCTCATTTGTTTTCTACGTTTGACGCATGCTCCCATTAATTGAATGGGGTCCCGAACACACATCAAGCACGGAAAAGTGCATGTTGCAAAATCTGTGACCTTAATTTTGTGTTGTTTCCTCTGCGTTTTAATGTGCGCAAACATGGAGGAAAAACGTGTTTCCCCCGCTGCATTTGGTTATGGCACAGACATGTTTTAAACATTTCACGAAAGCATGTCAAAGTGTGCATTTTTTGCACTTTTGACGTACGTACACTCAATGTCAGACAGTTGATTTTGTAGCATCCTTTTCTTGACGCTACAAATGGATAATGCCAGCGATTAGCAGCTAGCCTTTTTATTTTTATCGTTGGTGGTGGTTTGTCGCTAAGAAGGAGTGCCAGGACAGGGTCTTCTAATGCCTAGGGCAAACACTCCAAACTGCGCCCTCTCCCCCCAGATCAGGGGGTAGGGTCAACAATGGTGTGTGCATTGCGCTGAATCTGTAACATATGTAATGGATGTGGCATGTACTGAAAAAGCAATGGTTGTGGCACACTGCAGCTAATTGAAGAGGGGTGCACATTTTGTCTCGTGGTACAGTATGCTAACATACTGAGTAGGAAACAGTATGTCTGGTGACATGTGCTATATCACGAGACAAGGGGAGACCGGAAGAAGTGCAGTCAACCCTCACTCCCCAGTGAGCACCTATACTGAGATGGAAGCCTGTTTGCAGGGAGCAGTTGTCCCCTCTTCCTGCTCTTTTTCACCCACAGTAGACTGATGTTGGAGAAAGCAGAGTTCACCATCCAGCAGCTATCATGGCTCTGCTCTGCCTAAGTTGGTACCCAATACCAACTTATTGATAAAGAAAAATAGGCTTCCAGTGTTTCCCCTGGGAAAATGGTTATAGTATGGCAACTGGAAAGTTTCTTTGCTCAAACTTTTTATCCATATCTTTCTAAATCATATTTTCCCCATTATGAAAAACTCTGACACATTAAAGTATTGGGAGAATAAAACATACTCATACATGCTTTACACCGCACCTGTCACATGTAGGCTCTAACACCCACATTCTGTTCTTTAGTATATTTTATATGAGCAGGTATAAACAAATGAAAAAGAACTCTACTCCCGTAATATAATTCTACTCCCGTAATACAGGTGAAACTCGAATAATTAGAATATCGTGCAAAGTTCATTTATTTCACTAATGCAACTTAAAAGGTGAAACTAATATATGAGAGAGACTCATTACATGCAAAGCAAGATAGTTCAAGCCGTGATTTGTCATAATTGTGATGATTATGGCTTACAGCTCAGGAAAACCCCAAGAACCCCAAATCCACAACCTCAAAAAAGTAGATTATTACATGCAATCAATAAAACAAGGATTGTACATAGAACAATATCGGACCTCTGAAAAGTACAAGCATGCATATGTACTCAGTACTTGGTTTGGGCCCCTTTTGCAGCACTTACTGCAATTACTTTTGCACGATATTCTAATTATTCGAGTTTCACCTGTATAATAAGGACTTTATAAATTGTCCTATGCAGTCTCCTGTCAGCACAATATTGTGGAACAGACAGTGTGGGTATAAAGACAGATTTACATTAGAATGACGAAAAAACTATTTCAATGTCTTTTGTTGCTAAATATTAGAGTGAACCTCACCTAAGGACTTTATCGACAATAGTATTTTATTTATTTATGTCTAAAGCAAAGTTTCGAAAAAGCACAAAATCAGAAGTGTGCTGCACATTAAAAGTGACACTCAACTTAGGAATTCTTAAAAAATGTAATTCATGATGGACTATACTCTCAATACAAATGAGTAAACTAAACATGAGATTGTATTCCATCACAAGAGCGAGCTTGGAGCGGTGACTACTTTACAAAACACACTGCACATTCTTTCTCCCACTCTCTGACTCATGTCTGGGAGATATAAAAATATGGGAAGATGATTTTTAAGATAATCGAAAGTACTGCTTTTGTTTTTTCAGAATTACACGCAATGTCTAAGAAGTTGCTGCTGGTGGATGTGGATTGTGGGGTGGATGATGCCCAAGCACTTATGTTGGCCCTAGCAGCTCCTAATGTTGAAATCTTGGGTATAACCTGTTGTCATGGAAACTCTACCATAGAAAATGTCTGCAGAAATGTCCTGTGCATTTTGGAATGCTGCAATAGATGTGAGGTAACTGTGGATCGTAGATATATACATTTAAGTGTTGTCTAAAGAGGTTTTTAAGGATAATGTACTTTCAGTAACATAAGCTGTGTTGCCTCATTGCTTGCTTGCTTTTTCCTGTTCGTTCTCTCTTTTCTATTAATTAAGAAATAAGTGCAGAAACTGAGTTTAGTGCCTTCTTCTAATCTGCATGTAATAGCTATAAATGGTGTTTATGCCAACTTACAACAACAATGTCAAAATGTAGGCTTCTTGGGGTCCCTGCAAATATGTTTGTGAACCCTCAGTTGCTTTTGTGTGGACTCGGTAAGCTTCTGGATCCTAGGCCCTTAAAATTACATTAAAATGATCCTCAAATCATCTCTGAATTCATGCTGACACTGTCCTTCCTTCTGGAGGGTGGCTACTTTTGTTCCCCATGGTCAAAATTGTTAAACAGCTTTGTAGCGAGGAACTATACTCCAGAGCTCTTCACTTTTTAATGGAATTTAATCTCCTCAAAAATAAGTAGATTTTTGTTTTTTTGTATGTTTAGATTCCTGTTTATAGTGGAGCAAGTAGACCACTACTTGGAAAGAATATCCATGCTAGTGATTATCATGGAGTAGATGGCTTGGGCGATGTACCAGATCTTGCTTTCCCTAGTCTTGAAGCATTGAACAAAGAACACGCTGCTCTGGCGATGCTGAGGATAGTCAGTGAACACCCTGGGCAGGTGAGAAATGTTTCTTTGTTCTGTAACTTTAAACATTTGCTGTGTTGAACCCACAGTCCTTTCTTCTCCTGAAGAGGTTTTTAAAAGCCATTTGAAAAAGGATTTGGATTTTGTGTTGTTTTAATTGGAGTTCCAATTCAGTATAACATTTCAAAATAACCCTCTGTGATATCCAACCTCAGTGATATCACTACTATCCCTGGCACAGTCATTGGCCTTGTCATCATTCTTTATCAAAGAGGATGCATGTCTGTTTCCTGTTTTAGTAAACCATTCAAATTAATCTGGCTTTCATCATAAGTGTAGAGTCAATGAACCTTTTCTGCTGACTACAGAGACTAGAATTGATGGCTATGAAACTCAAACAGTAAAAGGAATGCTGGGGTCTTATATATATAAAAATATTATATTATATTCGTTTCTATAACAGGAATACAAGGTTAGGCAACCTCAGTACTCCAACTGTTGTGAAAGTACAAGTCCCAGGAGTCATTGCAAGACTAAGTAGCCACAGGCATAAATCCCAGAGTTAGATGTACAATGAGATTTGCAGCTCCACCACATTTGAAGTGTTAAGGTTGCCTATCCCTGCGGTAATACTTGATTTGTTAGGTATTCAAAGAATCCAATGCGCTGAAAACCTACTGAAGTAATTCAGTCACTGTGTGGATATATATATATTACACCAAATATGATCCTTTTCTGAAAAACATGTAATTCTATACAAATTTACAGGTTTTACTAAAGCAAATCTGTCAAGGTTGGCAATCAGTGTTTTGGTGTTGTGAACCTTTTCTCTTTTCTGCATTTGATTAAAAAGGTACTTTTAAACACCTCTCATTTGGCCTCTTTTGATTTATAGGCACCATAATCTGCCATATCATACCTGTCCTTTGAAATCATACCAGCCACGGCTTTATTTGCTATTTTCTTTTTTTTACAACACTAGGGGACATAAAGTTTCTTTTCCTGTGTGGGACTTGATAAACCTAGGCAAGAGTTGATTTAGATGTAATTCATGACACATTTTTATCGCAAAAAGCATTGTCAACATGTATTAGCAAAGTAATATGACATCTACAGGAAAAAGCAACAACTTATCCCACTTTTTCTGTGATTTACATAATTATTAACCACCCAGCAATTTGCATGTTCATTTGTATCTTGGATAACCAATCAGTGAACAGTGTTTAAAGTAGTATTAAATGCTAAAACGTTTTTTTTTAATGATCCATCCAGATGGAACAAATATACATTGCCCAGCAAATGATTTATTTGCATATTAGCCCAAACACTTAGTTATCGTGTTTCCAAACAGGTAGCTCCAACTCTCTCAGCTCCGCTTTCCTGAACTTCCTGTCAAGTTTAGGATTGCAAGGGACAGAGCAGTCTGCGGCAGCTTTCCTTCTACTAGCTTAGAAAGGGGAGGAGGGATCTTGGCTTTCTGTACCTGTGTATTTGTGGGAGTACACACAGCTTACTAGTGCACACAAGGGTGGCTCCTTAAGACCTTGTAAGGAAAAGGAGTCACCCTAAAACAGGATATCAGGGCCAGTGCTTCGGGAACCAGCTGATTCTGCAGAAAGCTAAAACTTTGCAACACCAAGGAGCAGCATCCATTGTAATGATTTAATCAGCATTTGAAATGGCTTCAAAACATTCGTCTTTAATATCATTTTAAGGCACAGGTTTAAAAGAGACTGCAGAGTAAAGCCTTATCTATTGAAAAAAAAAATATCTCCTCTTCATCATACTTGTTTTGTTTTTTTAATTTAGGTTACTGTTGTTGCAACTGGTCCCTTGACAAACTTGGCTTTAGCTGTCAATATGGATCCAACTTTCCCACAGAAGATCAAAAGCCTTTTCATTATGGGAGGTAACATGGAGTGTAAGTATATGAAGTGTAATTTAAAAATCCCCACACGCTAAACCCAATGGTAAACAAACTGGTCATTTGATTTTGGCCTTCATAAGTTTTTTGGATTCTGATGTCCATCTATGCTTTAAAAAGTGATCACTTTGTACAATGTAATTGATGTAATCAATGATCTATCCACTCAAAACTATTTCAGTTATTGGTAAATGCTGGAGAGTTAAACCACACAAAATATTTTTTTATTGTTTTACTCGTAAATATCTTCATCTGAGTTCCTGGGGCTTTACACCTACGGTGACTCTTATGAGGGGGTCCAATAAATGTTTTTTACATTTATTTTAAGTGATGGAGAGTGCTGAGCATGAAGCAGAAGACGCAGAAGCACTCAGTTTGTGGGGAACAGCTAAAACTCCTACGAGAACAGAAACAGAGATAGCAGTTATGATATCATATAATAGCAAATGCTTTCTTTCAGGGTTTGTTCACACCCAATGCAGACCAGATCTGCATGAGTTTCTGCACACGCAGTGCAGTGGGTTGTGCCTCGTTTTTTTGCAGCGTTTTTGATGCGTTCCGGGCTGTTTTTTTTGTTTAAAATGGGCTTTCAGGGTGTTTACATGCGTTTTTGATGCGTTCCAGAGCAGGTAAAATAGGGCTTGCTGCAGTTTTTTTACATGCTCTGGAACTGAACGCTGCGGTGTGAACTAGAGCCCAAAATACCATTGGAATACATTGTACGCAGTTTTGATCCGGTCTGTAACTGCTCTGCTCCTGGAACGCGCTTGGTGTGAACAAGGCCTCAGGGTATGCAAGACAATAGGACGAGCCAAAGGCTGATTTGCCCCACCCGGCTTCACCTATAACTTCTGACTTTTGTAGTGGAGTGAACATTTAAATCATGTTGTGGATGTAAATGTAGGGGATTACTTGCTTACATTGGTGTTCTGCTGCTGATGCTCTGACCCAACATTTCAGTCCAGTATTCAAGCTTCCTGAGCATATAGTGTATGCTCTGGAATAAAAAAATAGATACTTTTTATTTGATTGGTATACAATAATGTGAAGGAGTAAGTACACCCCATGGAAAGTATTGATCAGATCAACACATTTTAACAAGGTAAACATTAGGTCGTCATGTAAACAGTGCCTACAGGTAAAGGGTGATATAATTTAAACAAATGACACCTCAAATTAATATGGTGTATTCATTCTCTTACTCTGAGTTGATGAAAATGTAGATTTTGTCAGAAGGAATAGTACACCCCTACATTTACCACCACTTCAGATACATTAACTTAAGGTGTCCATACACTTTACAACCATCGCAAGACATTAGTCTTGCGATGGATGTAAAGTAATTAAAAAAACGTACGATCTGCCCATCTTGGACAGGCAGGTCGTACTTGCGATCATTGCAAGCCCGCCCCCTAGAGGGACGGGCTTCCGATGACCGCAATGCTGAACGGGCAGTGTGCACGTGCGCACACCGGCCCGTTCGGTATTTGTCTCCCGAGCATCATTCAAACCAGCCGAAAATCGTACGATTTTCGGCTGGTTTTCTAGCGTGCTCCTTAGACAAAAGACGTGCAACCGTACAGTAGAAACGGCCGCACGTCTTCATTAACACTGCACGATTCTTGCACGATCGCGGGACTTCCCGCGATTCTCGTTGGAGAATCGTGCAGTGTATGGGCACCTTTAGAATCAGGTGTTTCAGATGAGGTGCTAATTATTGGAACCTTCTTTGGGAGTATGCAGATGGACCAGTCTTATTTAAACCGTGTGTGTGTGTGTGTGTGTGTGGTCATACCATGACCGAAAGAGCTCTCTAAGGCCCTTAAGAAAAAGGTTGTGAATGCCTGTGGGTCTGGCAGCAAGAAATAAAAAAAAAATGAGACTGTAGGACTCAATCATTCCACTGTAAAGAAAATGATAAATGGCATAGATTTTAAGTGATTGCTAATTTGTCCAGGAGTTGCTGACCCAGCAAATTGAACCCCCCACATTCCATCATGGGATCTTGCATCAGTTGGTATCAGACTGTATGTGTGAACAATCAGAAAGAGATTGCACTAATTTAACCTGCATTGAAGTTGTGCCAGAAAAATGCCTTTGCTGTCCAAAACAGAATTTAAGAGCAAGAGTGCAGTTTTTCATTCAACAAGTACGCAAATACCAGGTCTTCTGGAACAATGTGCTGTGGACTGATGAATCAAGTTGTTGGGTCAGCGTCACACTCAACATGTTTCCACAAAATTAAGACATCATTTCAGGAGCGGATCCACATAAAAATTGTGAGCAATGGTGGTGGAAATGTTATGGTTTGTGGTTGCTTTGCGACTTCACCGTCTGAGCAGCTTGAAGCTATTGGGGTTGATTTACTAACCTTATAAACACACCACGAACATGTATACACCTCTGTAGTGTGTTCCCTCCCAGCATGATCTATGGGTGGAATCTAAACACCTTTGTAGTGTGTACACACCCAGCAGGTGTGTTGTGCAAAGCACTGCATGAATTGCAAGGTGATGTTGTGTAAATTAGCTCTACATTGTGTTGCTTGCGTTGATGAATGCAGGAATGTAAATGCATGAGCTAACCATTTTTGTCTAAACTGTGAAGCAGCATTATATATGCATCATGTGCATGATTTTTCCATATATGGCATTAGTGGAAATATGCTTATAGAGACTTTTTGGTTGATAAATACGCTTTGCTGTGTAAAAATCACAAGCACCTGGTGCGTGCGTTTAGGTTAGTAAATCACCCCCATTGAGTCATCTATGAATTCTGCATCATATTGAACTGTATTTGATAGGAATCTTAGGCTATCTGTTTAAAAGTTAAACCAAAAATACATCTTCCAACCTAATGATCCACAGCACACAAGCAAATCCACCATTACATCTACTGATATATTTGTTGAAATCATTGAAAAGGCACATTTTCCTTGTGTCTTTAATCAAGTATATCGCCTACATCTGTACACATTGTTTGATGAAGATCTTATGTTTGCTTGTTCAAATATGTGGAAAAAGGTCAACAATGTTATGTATGGTATGTAGGTTTTCACATGACTGTATACCGAAAGTCACAAATCTGGTGCTCTTCACATATAAATCAAAAGTCAGTAGTCCACAAGAGGCCTGCAGCTCACATCCAAGACAAGGAAGTCTATGACATTAAAATATAAACAAGACTCATCGCCTTGCCCTTGTGTGACAAACTTTTCTTATCTAATAAGGAATATTAAAACGGGTCAGGTACTCACATTTTCTAATAGAGCATACAATAGCTCAGAACTTTAAAATTTCAATTCATATTCCTTTGAAGTACTGGTTGTAGTTAGCAGTATAATGTTCAACAATGGATAATTAATTTCCTGGGCATGACCCCCTTCTTCAGAGCCTGGGACCTGCCAGGCAAATCTCACTTGGTCCCCTGGTGGATGAAATAAAAATGTAATACTTTAGTGAGACTTCTTCTTAAAGGGAGTTAATAGCTTTAAGTGGTAAATGACGCAGCTGTATTGTTCACCCCTCCATCATCTGTGTTTATGCTGGGTTATATGGAGATTTAGGTTGGTAAAGAAGATCAGAAAGAAGCAGCTTCTGCTGGGCTTTCTTTTTAAAAGCACAGAGCAAAACCAGTGCTGTAGAGCATCCTGTAGAAAAGAGCTTAATTGTAAAATAAAGCTTTTATAGAAATACCAGTTTAAATTTGTATCAAAACCCCATATCAAAAATGTAATATTGCAGACTACCAGTCCTTATTTGAGGTGTCTGGATTTTGTTTTTTCTTCTCTCCTTTTTTTTTTTTTTTTCCAGGCCTTCTTTCCTTTTTATTTTCACCTGGTAATCCTGTGAAAAAAACATGCTTCCCTTCCCTGTGTGGTTATATTGATTCCTGCACTGTATCTATAGTGGGAGCCATGGTTGCTGCCCAGGCTTTACCTCAAAAATGTCTGCTTTTGACAGGCAGGATAAGGAAAATTAGTGGTTTGCAGAAGGAAGATAACATTGTGTGTACACAGGAAATGACAAGTTTAAAATGTAAATGTCACCAGCACGACAGATGCTGCACAGGAAATGACAAGAACACCATTTTTGGCAGTGAAAATGAAAGCGAAGGCAGTCACCATGTCTGGTAATCTGCAAAATATTACATGTGAACCTCTTTCTGCCTTGAAGAAGGGACCCTGCGCGGCCCCGAAACGTAGGCTTTGTTGATTATCGTGACACAATTGTCCATTAAAAAGGACATACTTATTTAAATTATTTGAGTGCTGGTGACCTGTCTTTTTATTTTGTATTATAGACAAGACAGTCCACATCGTTGGTAGCTGGTTAACAGCAAAAGTATTATACAAGATAAAAACTAAGCAGAGTACCAGGGTGAGGTGTATGGAACTTGAATTTTGAGTTCTGCACATTCTGACTTGCACTCGCACATCTTTCAGTGTACACTCAATAGAGATGCCGTTAGGCTATGTTTACACAGGTGAGCTACTATTGTAAGCCATTTACTGTCATTGTGCTTTAACATGTTTCAGTTGTCTGCATTTTAGGCAGTTAATTGTTGAAGTAACTTTATGGCTGGCAATCCTGCTTTCCTAAGATAATTATTTTTTATTGTTTTAATTATTTACATTTTAGCTAGAGGAAACTTTACAGCTTGTGGTGAATTCAACTTTTCATGCGACCCAGAAGCTGCTTATATAGTTCTAAATAGCTTTGATTGTCCAACACATATTTCCACCTGGGAGTTCACTGTCAAAAATATGCTACCTTGGGTAAGATGACATACATTTTTATTTTTTTATTTTTATTATTATACATTCTTGGTTGTGTTTTATATATCACCAGACAAAAGACTACACTATTGCTCTGTCCATGATCCTTGGTTTAGGTAGAGGATGATGGAAGTGCTAGCTCTGCTTATTACAGACTTGCTGGGCAGCATTATATCCCTAGTTGATCTATGGCAGCACTTTACCACTCTTTTGTAGTGAGTGAAGATATGCTACGTGGACTGCCAGGCAAGGTTGTGCCTTTTAGCTTCCTTTGGGTCTCAAATGTGTATGAAGGATGTGCTATTCTTTGCAAAATCAATGTTTCTACTTTTTCTTTGTGCATTGCATTCTCATCTACTTTAGAAACACCATCTGATTACTAAACAGACAGTTGTGTTAGATGCCCCAAAGAGTAACCTGATCTCATGGTTTAGGACTTGTAGTATCAATGCTGACCATATCTCTTTTTTTATTTCTCTTAATGAGCCTACTAATCCAAGCATCACCTCTGCTGTTTGTAATGTAGAGGTATGCAAATATGCACCTAAGCCCTTTGCTGACCAATTTTTCATATAGTTTATGCACATTTTTGGCCTGAAGAACCCTTCTAACAGAGGCCCTGTAGAAATAAAAGCTGGTAGTTGCAAATGTTTATGTCCCACAATATTTGTGCAACTGTTTATCAAACCTATATTTTCAGTAAACAAAACATGTATGTGCAACCAACTTGTGTTTCTGTTAGTATACAAGTATTTGCAGGGTTGGGGGACTTTCAATTTTTTTTTTTTAGGGGGGGAGGGGAAATTCAGCTGCTGGGGCAGCTGAATGTAAATACAGCAGGCAGTTGCTGGGAGCAATAGTCAGCCTGCTATTGGATATTTTAAGTTGCAATAACAGGCTGGCTATTGTTCCCGCCCACTGCCTGCTGTGAATCAGCAGAGGAGGGAACGGAAGGAGAAAGTTCTCCATCAGGTCCTCCTCTGCCGATTGACAGCAGGCAGTGGGAGGGTGCAATAGCCAGCCTGCTATTGGCTATTGCAATTTAAAATATCCAATAGTAGGTTGGGTATTGTTACAAGTGTCCGCTCCTTTTCCACTTGATTAAACCTGTTTTTCCTTTTTGGTTATATATCTCAAATTGTCAGCTGCCCGTGCTGCTTATTTGTTTAATAATCCACTCACCAGACGTACCCAGTTTTTGCGCTCTCAATCAAAGAAGGGAAGGTCTGTTCTGTGTGTTCACGGGAGAGGAGAGGAGAGAAGCCGTAAATCTTGACTACACACAGAACAGACCTTCCCTTCTTTGATTAAAAACGAAAACCTCTGGGTACGTCTGCACTTGCATTGTTAAACAAATAAGGAGCACGGGCAGCTGACACTTTGAGATACATAACCAAAAGGAAACGGTTTAATCAAGTGGAAAAGGAGCGGACACTTGTAACACTAAACCGTCTCAATGGACGGAAAGGACAGAGGTGTAGCAGCGGAGGTACAAGAGGGGGGGAGAAGCGGGGGATTTCAGAGTCACTGGCCGCAGTCTCTTCTCCCCTCTGGTGCCGGCTACAGCGTTCTGTGAAAGGGACACAGACCGCTGCAGCCAGCACCAGCAGGGAGAAAAGACTGCAGCCGGTGACTCTGAAATCCCCCGCTTCTCCCCCCCTCGTACCTCCGCTGCTGCTGCTCCTCCGTCCTTTCTGTCCATTAAGACTGATTGATTTATTTTATGATGTGTTCTTTTAGCCCTACTGAGGGGTGCCCCTTGGAAAAACAATGCTGTCTTACTGTTTTATATGACCACAAAAACACTGATGTTGATTCATTCCATAATACATCGCCATGATTTTATTGCGGTCTATGTCCCATTAAAGAAATTAATTATCTTTATCCTGATGACCATTGTTATTGGGAAAGAAAATGATGGGGAATTAAAACATTTTCCAGTTGTCACCAGAACAGAGGCTGGGGGGGGGGATTTTTCTAATGGGGACACTTGTTCTGGTGAAAACTGTGCAAGAAGGAACTTCCTCTCACTTTTGAAGACCTTATTTTCTACTTCCTGTTGTTGTGTTTGGAGACGCAATTCCATATGCATTTTGATTACTAGAATGTTTGTTTAATGTTGCTTTTTAGAAATATTGTATGCCTGCCACATATGTAAATCACATTTAGCTGTAGTATGCAAAGATCATAAGTGCATTAGAGAGAGTTTTGATCTTACACCAAGCTTGTCTACAAATGGTTAGCATAACTTAGGCTGCTATTTTAAAAATTCCTAAAACTAAGTAATATGCTAGAGTTCAACGTTTTTCTGACAATCTCGTTCTGTACTGGCGGTCTTTGCAGGGGCCATAGTTTCTGAAAGCTCATACTTCAGTTGGTCAGGTGTTTTGAACAACTGGATGAGGTTCCTGCTGTTGCTTATTAGTCACCTTTCACAGGATATTCACAGTCCTTCATGTTAACTATGTTCCTGTTTAATATCTGTAAAAAAAAAAAAAATTGATGATGCCAAATATCTTTTCCCTAGACGTTTTACAAGGAATGGATCACCCAGGACACCCACAAGGCAGATTTTATGAGGAAAATCGCTGCTCGTTCTGAGGAATACACTAAAAAATGCACTGGCGAAGAAGGGCAGGCGTGGACTAAAGGATTTGTGCCATGTGATTCTTATGCCATGGCTGCAGCTATAGATGAAAGCTTTGTCACTGATGTAATTCACTGTGCAGTAAGTGTAGAGCTCAGTGGCACGCTGACCCGAGGGATGATGGTGCTGGATCTCCTGCAGACACTACACAAGAGCCATAAGGTTTATATCATAACCAAATGTGACACAGAGAAGTTGAAATTTCTTTTAATGGAAGCCTTAAAATAATATACCTCAATGTACCAGACTGCAGAGAGGAAGTAATCACTTCTCTACTGCTATTAACCACATCTGCAAGAATCATTCCAGTACTTACAACAGAAGAGGGAGCAGCCATAGGCTAATTCATAATAATGACTTCCCTTTTTAAAACTCAGGAAAAAGAGACAAAAGTAATTGACATGGAAGGTATAATTTATGCAGCTGTGTTATAAGACTGTTGGAGCTGAAAATACTGAGCCAGCTATCAGACTCTGTTTTATTGCTTTTTTTACAATGGTGTATTATGCAAATAACCACATAGGGATTTTCTCAGGGCATCTTTACAGAAATCACTCATGGTAAACCTGGAAGTGGTCAGCTTACTTCCTTAAACTGCATTTTGAAATGTGTAATTGTTTTCTCAAAGCATTTCAATTAAAGTGCATATTTTGCCAAAACACTTTTTTTTAAAGTTTTGGATTGAGTAGGAAGGGGTTAAATCCCCTCCCTGTCCATTTTTTTCCCCCCTTTCTCATAAGGGATATTTTCCTTTACATCCAGTCCAAGGAATGCAACAGTAAATGAGAGGAAATTTCTACAAAGTGGGGAGAATTCCCGTCTGAGGCTATTGCCACCAGAATAGGTTTCCCCCATTTTGAAGATTTAAAGAAGAACTTTAGAAAAGCTTTTTCTTAACCCTTGCAGTAGGGCTTCCCCTACACTGCATGGATTAAGTGCTCATTTCTGTCTAGGTTCACAAATAACAAAGTTCTACTTACCCGAAGTTCAGAGTCGGCCCGCTGTCACAGCGCTCCCTCCAGCCTGTCCCCTGCTCTGCTGCTCTTTTGGAATCTTCCTCAGCATCCTCATGTCTATAAACAGTGTATAGATGTGAAGGTTTATGGAACCTTAGACTGCTGCGGGGGGGGAGAGAGGTTGGAAGGACCAGTCTAAAGGTGGCCACATGCCTTACAACCATCGCAAGACTTTTGTCTTGCGATGGTTGTAAGGTCATTAAAAAAACGTACGATCTGCCCATCTTGGACAGGCAGATCGTACTTGCGATAATCGCAAGCCCGCCCCACTGAGGGGCGGGCTTCCAAAGACCGTAATGCTGAACGGGCAGTGTGCGCTTGCGCACACCGGCCCATGCGGCAATTATCTTACGATCATGCCAGAAACCAGCCAAAAATCGTACGATTCTCGGCTGGTTTTCAAACATGTTCGTAAGACAAAAGTCGTGTGACCGTACAGTAGAAACGGGCACACGCCTTCCACACACCTTGCGATTATCGTACGATCGCGGGATTTCCCGCGATTATTGTACGATCATCGTAAGGCGCGTGGGCACCTTTTTAGAACAAGCAGGCCCAGAGATCTGTTGAGTATAAGTTTTTGTTTTTTTCTTTTCTTACCTAGACAAAAATGAGCAGTTAATCCTTGCAGTGTGTGGGTAGCCCCACCTCAAGGGTTAATAAACTTTTTCCTGGAGTTCTTCTTTAACCTCCCCTAGTGTTCTGGTGACAACCAAAACATATTAATTTCTGATCATTTTCTATCCTTGTAAGAAAAGTCACTAGGACAAAGCTTGTAAGTCTCCTCAGTAGGGACTAATCCTTCCCTACTGTATCCAGAAATATAGACATAGTTTGGGTTTTACATACACTTTAATATTGTCACGGCAAAGGTTGTATTTCACAGCCATTGTAATGTTTGTACATCTAAAAATTAACATTTCTAATATTCAGTCTACACAAATAAAACAATTTTCTGTGTTCCGTGCATGCTTTCATGTGTCGACTTTTCTACTTTTTTTCATTTTACATATTTTGCTGACTAATCTCTATCAGTGGTATGTCACAGCTACAATTGCAAACATCCAATCAGAAACATCAGAGGGCAACATCTAGAAAACTTAATCTATAAGATGTATCAAACCAACATCTACTTCTGCGTAAACCTCTATCAAAAGACTCTGAGTGGTAAAATATTTCCCACTGTCTAGTGAATTCAATGTTTTCATACTAGAATCATTTCACTTACCTCATCCTTTGAGAGTCACTGACAATCTTTAACTTTCGGCTTACACTGCCTCCTACAGGAGGATTGGACATTGGCAAACAAAAAAAACAACTATCTGAGCCTAGGATAACACCTCCTACTAACAGTGTTTTCTCTTGCTTAGGGTCCTAAGAGGATGGATGTCTTCTCTTCAGTTCTACTGAAGACAAGCCTTTATCTGCGTGAATGTGCACCCCCACTTTTTCAGGGTGGGGGGGGTGGCTGTTGACTTTTGTGGGCGCATGGATAGCTCGCATTTCAGATGCCTGCATTTTAGGAGGTGGTGTCCCAAGGCTATATAAAGTTGCACTTTGAGCCCTGCCCCCTTTTTTACTCCCTTCCCATCAACCACTTAATTTAGGTACACTCAGATTTGTTTAGTTAGGCCTGACAGATTCCTACATCCACACTAACAGCGTGGATGAACGAAACTCACTGCTGTCAGGATACCAGAACAGTGCTTGCAGCTGATTGCGACAGAGTGACACGTGTGACAGAGCAATGTGGCAATGAAACTAACTATGAGGATGAGTGTAAATCACTCACCTCATAGTTCTCCTTCCAGAAGTATTCCAAAACATAACTGGATTTAAGGGTGTGTCACAGACAGGATGACAGGTGCTTGGTTGGAACTCAGATTAGAGCAGAAACAGAAATATGCACAGTGCATGCATGTACAGGGCCAGGGTAAAGCTGGCCATACACCTATAGTTTTTTCGCAGATTTCCTATGGTCAGATGCAAAACGTGGAACAGATTCCTCCATCTACACTAAACTTTGTGGCTGGCTCTCAAAATACCTGCAAAATCTGATTGGATGCAGGCATTGTTCAGGTATTTTGAGGGCGAACTAGCAAGATACTGAAGCTTGGCCCAGCGGGAGATTCCTCCATCCACACAGTTTAGCATAGATGGAGGAATCTGTTGCACATTGACCATAGAAAATCTGCAGATAATCTATAGGTGTATGGCCAGCTTAAGCAGGGAGCAAACCAAGTTGCTAATTGATGGAAGATGGTTCTCACTTGGGTTAAGGAAGCAGTAGTATCTAGTCTTAATCAGAGCCATTGAAGGTATGGAGGAGCAGGTGGGGCAGGAAATCTCCTAATATGGGACCCATGGTGACCCACCTGGATAACTTGAGAGAGGAACAGGCAGATTGCCAGTACACAGCAGAAAGTCAGGAGCAGGACATGGTTAACAGCCAAGCCAAAACAGGTCACATTACGATATACAAACAAAAAGGCCAAATGGAATAGCTGAAGTGTGAGAGTGGATACAGACTAATGGTTGTACCAGCACTAGCTATTAGCTTCTCTGCTTGTAAAACTCCTCCACTTTGCAGGGGAGATGCCTGCAACAGTGTCAGATTCACACCTTACCGACACTCTGAATTCTATGGATACTCTTAAGTGCTGTTAGCATTTTTGCGTGTAAACATTCTAGGATATTTTTGAGGTAAAATAAAAAAAGTTCTATTCTGGTAAGGTGAATGACTAAGGTTAAAAAAAATCTATTTAAATGGTAGAGAAGGCAAAAAGTACTATCAAAGTCATAGGTTTTAGTGGGTAGCTAAAGTGTTTAAACTACAAGCTGTTGGCTCTTTCGTCAGGCATACTATATTATCAGATTTATATTTTATTATGGATTTATACTCTTAAATTGTGTTGTATCATTTGTTAATTTATTATTATAAACTATAGTAAACTCCTAGTTATCAATTCTGCAGCCGACAGGTGAATGAAAACAGCCACGAGCAATAGCCAGACTGCTATTGGCTATTTCAAATTGCAATAGCAGTCTGTCTATTGAACCCCCCGCCCCCCCTCCACTGAAACTTAAAAATGATAGTAAACACCCAGTAATCCGGTACTCATGGATCGGTAGATGCTGGATAACTGTAATTTCTTGTTGCTTAAGAGTTAATAGTAATGGCAGGCTGGCTATTGAAACCCTGCCCACTGAGCAGAGGAGCAGACCTGAGAGAGCAAGTTCTCTCTCGGGTCCACTCCTCTGCTCAGTGGCCGGGTACATGAGCCAGCCTGCTATCGGCTATTGCAATTATAAATAGCCAATAGCAGGGTGGCAATTGCTCCCCACTGTTTGCATTCTGCCGCCGAGCGCCAGCAGGCAGCGAGATGTAAACTAAAAACTGTCCTTAGCAACTAAACTTATTTAGTTGCTAATGAAATTGTTTGTGTGCACCAAGCAACCGGCAATTTTGTAGTGTGCATCAAGCCACCAGCAAAAAAAGAATCGGGCATATTATGTCAATTTTTGTTGTTGTTGCTGGTTGTTTGAATGCCAGATAATGGGTAGTTTACTTTACTTTGTTAAAAAAAAAAGAGAGCTACTAAAATGACAAATACCTGCAAAGAAAATAAGTTGTGTGGTATCTATTTATACTTATACTTGTTTTCTGTCACCATACAAATGGTTCAACACACGGTGTTGATGTAAGTACAAAACAGTTACTGAAATTACAGCCAGGAGTCTGTATACATGTCGGTGCTGCTGCCAACATAAGGCTTACGTCAGCGGCAGCAAAAGGTTAAAGCCCAATTCTGTGTTTGTTTGTTTTTTTAAAACCTCAAAAACATGTTGGAAACTGCTGCCACGTAATCTCCAGCACACCATCCAGTAGCAGTGACCGGTGACCTGAAGCTGCGCTCTTCACCGCTAGGACTGACTGGTCTTATGTCCACCCTCTGTGTGACATCACTTCTGCATACTACCATGAAGGGCTTTTTCGACAGCCAGTTAGCAGCACCAGTATCACCAGGAAGTACCTTAGGCACTACAGACTATACCTTTTGACACTATGAAGCAGGAGAAAGTAGACCCTAGGACTTGGCTTGTCCCATAACCAGTTGTATGTACATGTTTGGTACTTTTTAGATTTATTTATTTTTTTAATAAAAAAATATAGATGAGGTACAGGGGCGTGGAGTGTAATTGTTTTTTTGTTACTTAAAGGCGATCATTTAAAAAAAAAAAAAACAGGCATTGAAAGTCGCATGTTCTTATTAGCTCCTAAAACTTGTACATATTTATGTATGAATGGTATTGAGCTGAATATGAAGTGACTTTTTTGTTGCTTTATGTAAAGTTTAATTTTAAATTAAATATTTTTTATTTTTTTTATTTTAACAGTCAATACCCTCTGAGTCTGTTAGTCTACATTTCACATTTTTATACTCTTCTAGCTAAGTTGAACTCTTAAACTACTCTTAATTATATATGATACGGGCTAAGATGCTTGGGCAATTTTAGAGATGCACTAATATTTCACAAATCATTTCACATGTACCGAGTAAATGGAACATGCCAGTCATAACATTGGAATCTCCAGTTATTAAAACTATATGAATTATAGCAGTGGCCTTACATTGGCAGGTGTGAGCATGTCACTAGCATAAAATCTATCCACATGTATCATTATAAGCAGTGGTGTAACAATATCCATATCAACACAGACAGATGTTTTGGGGCCTGAGGGTGGAAGGGGCTCAATTAAGGGGCTGTTAAGGCAATTCAAACACAAAGTCTATGTGCATATGAAAATAACATATTCATCATTGTATTATTAAGGATTGCAGAGGCTGCTGTTGACACTGACCCTGTACCCCCTGTGCCATTTCCAGTCAAGAAGGGCTGAGGTCAGACATACAGGAGGAAAGTTCAGTATCATTGTCCCTAGTCATAGATCTCCCTTACATGTTGTGCAGTAATAAGAATTTGTTTAGCTATTTTCGTAATGTAGATTTACTGCCATTTGAGATTCTGGTCATCCCAGGCAGCACTAAGGTTAACCCAGTATCCCTAACACAGTCAGCCTTAGGCTGTATAATACCCCTAATGTCTCACTAAAAACTGACGGCTGTTTGTAGTTTGTATTAGGGTTATACAGGTGAAACTCGAATAATTAGAATATCTTGCAAAGTTCATTTATTTCACTAATGCAACTTAAAAGGTGAAACTAATATATGAGATAGACTCATTACATGCAAAGCAAGATAGTTCAAGCCGTG
Source organism: Nanorana parkeri (assembly GCF_000935625.1). Lineage (NCBI taxonomy): Eukaryota > Metazoa > Chordata > Amphibia > Anura > Dicroglossidae > Nanorana > Nanorana parkeri. The sequence continues at coordinate 303,140 of NW_017306904.1, read as the reverse complement.
ATTTGTCATAATTGTGAAGATTATGGCTTGCAGCTCATGACAACCCCAAATCCACAATCTCAGAAAATGAGAATATTACATGCAATCAATAAAACAAGGATTGTACATAGAACAATATCGGACCTCTGAAAAGTACAAGCATGCATATGTACTCAGTACTTGGTTTGGGCCCCTTTTGCAGCACTTACTGCAATTACTTTTGCACGATATTCTAATTATTCGAGTTTCACCTGTAGAGCAATTGTGTTTAAGGAGTACTTATAATTGTCATAAAATATTATAATGGCCATTATTAGTATTGCTACTACAACTTTTTGTTTTCTTTTTACTTACTACTATTATGCCTCTTTCAGCACTTGCTGTGGTAAAAAGGGTAGGAGGGTTTAAAAACTACAGAGATCTGAGATGGTGAAAAAGTTTATCAAAAGCTACTGAGGACGTAGTGGTTAGCTGGAAACTGAATGATACAAGTTAATTCTCTGCACTGCTGCTTCCCTCTTCCCCATCAGCATATATTCACAGCTCTGGTTCTAAAGGTGGCCATACACTTTACAACCATCGCAAGACCTTAGTCTTGCGATGGTTGTAAAGTAATTAAAAAAACGTACAATCTGCCCATCTTTGACAGGCAGATCGTACTTGCGATCATCGCAAGCCCGCCCCCCTGAGGGGCGGGCTTCCGATGACCGCAATGCTGAGCGGGCAGTGTGCACGTGCGCACACCTGCCCGTTTGGCATTTGTCTCTCGAGCACCGTTCAAACCAGCCGAACTATGTTGACTATGTTGTTAGCTCTCCCCCCACCTGCCCTTAACCTCTTGCCGTCCGCCCGTAGTAAAAAAACGGACGGACGGCACTGCAGCATCTGCGGGTTGCCGTCTCCAGACGGCAATTTTTTTCTGCTCGCGCGCGCCCCCTAGCGGGCACGCACGGGCAGAAAAGACCCGCTAAATGCACACACCCGTTACCGGGTGTTTCACATATAGGCGATCGGCGGGTCCATAGCC
>NW_017306904.1:300009-301354 GCF_000935625.1 Nanorana parkeri | reverse complement strand
AAAAAATAAAACCCCCAGTGGTGAATAAATACCACCAAAAGAAAGCTCTATCTGTCCCCAAAAAAGGGTATAAAATTCATTTCAGTACAGCGCTGCATGACGGAATAAATGTCAGTTAAAGTACCGCAGCGCTGAATACTGAAAAATGGCCTGGATGGGAAGGGGGTTTAACACCGCGGATGTCAACTGGTTAATTTAGACATACTTTATATTAAGATCAATGACAGTAGAGCAGTCACTGGGGGTCCATCAAAATTGTGCTATGGGGCCCCATCAGTGGCGTAACAAGAGTTATGGGCGCCATAATTTTTTTTTTCGCCCCCCATCCCCATTATATAGACATCCACTAGAACTGTACCCCTCCCCCACCCCCCACACACATATCAGCTAGGGAACTACAAGTCCAAGCATGCCATCATTGTCCTTGTACAACCCCACACACATCACCCAGGGAACGGCAATATCTGGTTGTTGTACAGGGGCAATGAGGGCATGCTGGGACTTGTAGTTCCCTAGCTGATATGTTATGCTATGAAGCTGTATTAATTACTGTCCACCTGAAAGTACTACACTGACATTATAGAACTAACAATAGAACATTTAAGTTTATCTATGTTTTATTCTATGTTCTATAATGGCATTGTATTAATTGTGAACTACAAGCGGCCAGTCCAACTGGGACTTGTAGTTCCCTGTAACTGATACGAGGCTGTATTAAAGTACTAGAAATACAATGCCTTTATTATATGCCCTGTTCGCTGGGCCCAGCTTGTAGTAGCGTATGGCCAGCTTTAGTGTAGAGGGACACATGCATAATAACTAGAGGTGCACCGAAATAGAAATTTAAAAACCGAAACTAAACCGAAATAAAAAAAATTATCAGGCTGAAACCGAAAATGTTTTTATTCAAATGTTTTCAAATTTTTTAAATATTTTATTTGTATTTAGGTTTTATAAACTTTTAAAAATGTTTATTTTTATTTATTAATTCATTTTTCATTAAATATTTTTATTTTTTACTTTACTTTTAGGGGCTTCGGGGAAATATTAAGGGTCTAAACAGACCCCTGATAATTCCCTTTAAAAATAGAAAAAAGAGATTGAGAACACAGAATCCTGTCACAGGAGGATGAGCGAGCAGAGCAGGGAGGAGAGCCTTGCCTCCTGTTACGGCGTGGGCTGTCTCCGCCCCCACACCACTCTCCTGGACTGTGGTAGGCGGCTGAGCGGTGTGGGAGGAGACACCGGCCTCTCACAGCGCTCTCCTCCCGCAGCGCTTTGCCGGCTGTCACTTTCTCTCCTCCCCGCTGGGACACAGAGCAGCGCCCAGCGGGGAGGAGAGAAA
>NW_017306904.1:289552-299957 GCF_000935625.1 Nanorana parkeri | reverse complement strand
TTGTTCCCTGGATATAAATGTTTATAATCTTGTGCTATATAAATATCTATTTTACCATAATATAAATGTTTACCTTCAGCCTAACAAAAAGCAAACACTAATCAAGGCTCCCAGTAATATTGCTGCTGATAAAAGGAAATTGTTTTATTGTATTCACATTATCAAACATATATATCCATGTATATCCAGTGAAAATGAAACAGCAAATGTTAGTATATATTTTAGATATAAATACAGTATACACATAACTAATCAAAATGTTGCTTTACTGGAATTTACAGTCAATTACACAAGTGAGAAAGGAAAACAAAATATATACAGTAGGGATGTCCAGATACCAAGAATCGTACTTGGTACAAGTACTGACAATGTTCCAGCTCCAAAACTAGACCAAGTATAAACCAGACCAAGTACAAGTACTGATACTTGTCCAAGTACTCACAGATATCAATTACTGATACATTTTTGTTCATTTTCATTTGACAGTTTTCTTAAAACACTACAAACTATTGATTTTAAGTACAGTGGTGGAGCGCCAGGGCCCAGTCACAGCTGCAACCGCTGCAACCCTGGTGGTTTGCGTGAAAATTCCAAGTATTAGCACTGGTATCTGAACATCCCTAGTATACAGCACATATATTTTTTCATTCGGATCCCCAAGTATATATATAAAAAAATGAATGCAGTTATGTATTTATTAACTACCTCCCGGCCAGCCGCTGTGTATACACGGCCTGCCGGGAGCTTCTTGGATGTAACTGGGCGTGTATACACGTCCTGTTACAACTGCCCGCTCGGGCGCGCGCGAATTGCGTGACGGAATAAATGTCAGTCAAAGTACTGCAGCGCTGAACACTGAAAAATGGCCTGGCCAGGAAGGGGGTCTACACACCTGGTCTTCAAGCGGTTAAAGAATAATGATAAAGTTCAGTAGCAGAACCTTCACTAAAACAATAAATTAGAAAGGCGCTATAAAGTAGTATTAAATTAGATCACATAATCCTACTTATCCATTTCCTGTTTCAAAAGATGCAGTTTAAGATGAGGAATTTTTTTTAGAGGCTATAGTTGGTATTATATGATGTAGTTATGTGACAAAGGGATATAGGGAGGGATTACTCTGTTAGTCAGCTTCTACATGGCGGGAGTGGTGATGTATGAAGTTAGTGGTGGTAGTGGTGGAGAGGCACAGATGTCACTGGAGTATTCTATGTTCTGGGCCAAGGTGGTGGTAGAAGTGGTTCAATCACTCTTATTGTATTGCCGCACCACTACAGAGCCCATAGGTCCCCCAGGTAAACAAATGAATGGAAACAAGCATTACAGAATAACAGAACATCCTATAGATAGACGAAATGGCCAGAAAGGAACAGGCTATGGATCTCCTACTACTTTGCTTGTTGTGTTCATGGACTCCTTTGAGCAGTAATCCGGTACACTAATGACATTTTCAATGTTTGCTATATTATAGTAGAGCCCGCAAACGCATTGATTGATGAAAAAGATCGGAAATGCATCTTACAAGCACAAAATCTGAGCAAATAGAGCCAACATGTTAGTCACTCTATTTTTCACTTAGTAGATCTCTCATACCCCATGTAAAGTATCATAACATAATACAAATCCTGCATTTAAAAAAAAATGTGGTTGAAGATGTTCCTCAAATAGAATTCATTTTAGAGGTCCTCCGCCTAATTAATCTCTGTAATCCATTTAGCCAGAAAATGAGAATTAGCACCTTCCTATCCACTAGACTGTAACATGTAACACCTCTTCTAGCTGTAGAAATGTCATTTTCACCTCAACATCATATATGTGTGTGTGTGTGTGTGTGTGTGTGTGTGTGTGTGTGTGTGTGTGTGTGTGTGTGTGTGTGTGTGTGTGTGTGTATATATGTGTATATTTATATGTATGTGTATATGTATGAAGGTTAATTTATTATCCTGTATTTGTGGGTCAATCAAGAAATCACTTAAATAAGACTTGACTGACAAAGTGAAGTAGACCAAAAGATCCTCAAAAGCTACACATCATGCCGAGATCCAAAGAAATCCAGGAACAAATGAGAAAGAAAGTAATTGAGATCTATCAGTCTGGAAAAGGATATAAAGCCATTTCTAAAGCTTTGGGACTCCAGCGAACCACAGTGAGAGTCATTATCCACAAATGGCGAAAAACATGGAACAGTCGTGAACCTTCCCAGTAGTGGGCGGCCAACCAAAATTACCCCATGAGCGCAGCGACGACTCCAAGAGGTCACAAAAGACCCCACAACAACATCCAAAGAACGGCAGGCCTCACTTGCCTCAGTCAGTGTTCATGACTCCACCATAAGAGAGAGACTGGGCAAAAATGGCCTGCATGGCAGAGTTCCAAGACGAAAACCGCTGCTGAGCAAAAAGAACATAAAAGCTTGTCTCCATTATGCCGGAAAACATCTTGATGATCCCCAAGACTTGTGGGAAAATACTCTGTGGACTGACGAGACAAAAGTTGAACGTTTTGGAAGGTGTGTGTCCCATTACATCTGGCGTAAGAGTAACACTGCATTTCAGAAAAAGAACATCATACCAACAGTAAAATATGGTGGTGGTAGTGTGATGGTCTGGGGCTGTTTTGCTGCTTCAGGACCTGGAAGACTTGCTGTGATAAATGGAACCATGAATTCTGCTGTCTACCAAAAAAATCCTGAAGGATAATGTGCGGCCATCTGTTCGTGACCTCAAGCTGAAGCGAACTTGGGTTCTGCAGCTGGACAATGATCCAAAACACACCAGCAAGTCCACCTCTGAATGACTGAAGAAAAACAAAATGAAGACTTTGGAGTGTCCTAGTCAAAGTCCTGGCCTGAATCCTATTGAGATTACTTGATTGACTTCTTCCTCCAGTGACACTGAAGTGACAAAACATATCTGCAAAAAATGGCAAACATTGTTGTGCCAGCTGACTTGTAGTGTCTGGCCTTGACTGGGGCCTTTGAGCCCTTGGGAAGCCGCACTTATGACTGATTTCATTTCAGGCTGGAAAAGGTGAAACCAGTTGAGGGTAATTCTGGAGTTTTCTTCAGAACCTGCTTTGACTGCCGCCACATTCTGGTCATCCGTGGCAGTTCTTGGTCACCTTTTGCGTTTATCGTCCAATTGACACTGAAATAGCCAGATTAAAATTTGTAATACCACCTTTTCACAGACGCAGAACTCTGGGCTTTGTCCCTCATCACAGCTCTGATATTTCTTGTTCGCATTTAGTAGCAGTGGCCTGCATATTGAAAAGCCACCACATCTCCACTCCTCAACCACTGCAAGCATTCTACTGTCAGATGAGTCAAATACTTGCTCCCGCACTGGACATTGTGGTTCCTCCTGTGGCTCGTATGTCAAGACAGGAACAGCAGCTGCTGGCAGGGAGAGCAAGTAGTTGACTCATCTAATGTTTGAATATTTGCAGTGGCTAGGGAGCGGAGATACAGTGGCTTTTTACTACATGGGCTGCCAGAAAGGTAAGTATATTCATGCTTCTTTTACAGGTGGGCTTTTGGGTAAACATTACCCTGTGGTGACAGGGTCACTTAAAATGAAATCTCTCAATAAGTTTAAAAAGCTGCCATTGTTGAGATATCCTTCTGCAAGTGATAGTTGCCTGGCTGCCAAGCTGACCTCTGGCTTTGAGTTAAAATGTATGCAGATAAGGGCTTCTGCTTTGCATACTCGCTGTGGGTCAGGGTCAGTATGGTAGGCAGTTAATCCTTAGAAGTAGGTCAGCAATGGCGACCCCCATATTTTTTCTGATGGTGTTAAACTGCAGGCAGCAATAATAAAAAAACAAAAAACAATTAACCACCCCTTAGTGGCTAGGGCTATTTCACACATCCGTGAACACAGCTAATTATGTAATTTTGTAGTGCGTAGATACAACTGCTAATAACTTTTTAACCCCTTTGTGCATTAACACAAAATTGTCACACATGTATCTTTCTTTTAGTAACATTTTAACATATTCAGGGAAAATGGGATTTAAATCCGATGCTGGCGACGTACACTGTACGTCGTCAGTCACGAAGGGGTTAAATATATAACATCCCTCAATTTCTTCTACAATATGTAGTCAATGTGTATGTTATTCACAATTTGTGTTTATTATTAGCTCTAAAAATGAAGAACACGCATTTCCATTTGCAAAGCATATTGACATGTTGAGCACTTTAGCCTATGCTACTCTACAAAACTGCTGTGCATGCTGCTAAGGGCTTGTTCACACCAAATACAGACCAGGTCTGCATGAGTTTCTGCACATGCACTGCAGTCTGTTTTGCCGTGTTTTTTATGCGTTTTTGCCGCGTTCCGGACGGTTTTTTTAGCCTAAAATGGGCTTTCAGTGCGTTCCAAGGTGTTTGCATGTGTTTCTGATGCATTTGCATGTGTTCCAGAGCAGGGAAAATAAGGCTTGCTGCAGTTTTTTTACATGCTCTGGAACTGAATGCTGCGGTGTGAACTAGAGCCCAAAATACCATTGGAATACATTGGACGCAATTTTGATCCGTTCTATAACTGCTCTGCACCTTCTCCGTGCTTTGTGTGAACTAGCCTTAAATGTGCTCCATAAAAATGGACAATTCAATAAAAAATTTTATGAATCCATGAAATGTATATAACTAGTTTTATACTGTACAATAAGAAACATGCCTATACAAATATCTGGGAGTGTGTGGGGTTTTTTTTCTCTTCGAATGAAAGATTTCTACTATGTGTGTGTATCATTTATTGCCAGTACATCTGAGAAGGACCAAAAGTGATGGAGGACATACTAGTTTTTAGGGGGCAGTAGCTGGCAATCTAGCTTCATACTGCATTTTGGGTGGTTTTGAAGTGCCACAACATGCCCTAAAAGTACTCTATCTAAAAAAGTAGAGCTCCAAAGCTATTCACTAAAAGGCAGAACATAGGGCAAGTTTTAAAGAAAAAAAGTCCTAATGTTACCAAAACCTAATATATAACTAAACGCAAAACCACTTTTATTTAGAAATGAATAGAGTGGTTAGAGGATATAAACGGTCAGGTTTTTATTGCTGTCAGATGGTATAATTGTAAGGGTAAATCCAATTAAGTTGCCGTCGGAACAGGTATAGTGGGGACATCTTCCAATGGGGATACTTGTTCCCATGACAACTGCCTGAGAGAGTTTGTGAAGGTTCTCATTCATCCCGGTCATATATACCATGAAATGTCGGAGAGGATTTCCCTCACATTGGTAAGATATCATTTCATTTCCTGTAGGCTACAGCACCAGAAGTGTAGGGAAATCCATAATAAGACACAGATAGCAAAAAAAATCTGACAGCTGTTTTAACCTTTCCTTACTCTATCCAAAACGAGAAAAAAAAAGTTTTGGCTTTAGATTTAATGTAACCCTTGCCATAACCTTCCAAACAATATCGGCCGTTTTTTTACTACGGCCGGCCCGGAGGTGGTTAAAGAAGAACTCCAGGCAGATTTTTCATTAATCCTTGAAGTGGGGCTGCACTGCTCGTTTTTGTCTAGGTGCTAAAAAAAATTATACTCACCCGATGCTCTGAGCCACCTTGTTGTTAGACCAGTCCCTGGAGCCTCTCTCACCCTCCTCTGCAGTGGTCTAAGGTCCCGTAAATCATCACATTCTATACACAATGTATAGACGTGAGGACGCTGAGGAGCATTCACGTGCTGCAGCGTAGGAGGAGACAGGCTTCAGAACCAGGAAGCCAGCTCAAGTGAGTATAACTTTTTTTCGTTTTAGCACCAGGCAAAAAAAGCAGTTAAAGTGACATTAAAATCAACAAAATTTTTCCCTCCCCCATGTTAATTAAAGCACTCACCTTAAATGATGTCTCTTAATCCGGTCTTCCTCTTCTTTCCTGTCGTTTTCAGCCTTCTCTCCAGCGCTGCTGCGGGTCTCCGATTTAGCGCTGACTCCTCCGTCCTTGCTGGCACTTCCTGTTCCACGGTGTCTGCATGCGCCCCTAGACTTACCTTGTGTCTCTCCTCATCTCCTGGCCGAAAATCCAAACTGCACATGTGCACGCCCCAAGATGCTTTGCGGCCGCCCGAGCATTTTCGGACAGGAGCGCGCGGCGAAGACAGGGGTAAGTTTAAACCGCTTTTAAAGCATTTTTTTTTTTACTTTTTGCATATATCTACTGCTTGCTAGCAGTAGATACTGTGTATGCAAAAAAAGTGAGGGTTTAGAAACCCTTTAATAAAAGTTTTGTCCGGATTTCTTCTTTTAGGCTAACTATAGACATGTTTTGTAAAGATCTTTCATATGAACGATCGCTTCTTAAGGTGCACATACACTGTTCGAATTACAGCCAGGTTTTTGCAGTGTGTGCAGCTGTCGGCACCCTTTCGATTGGCATCCCTCAATCAGCTGATTGAAGGAGCCGGTCGGAAAATCCCCAAATGATCAGAGCCGGCAGCCAATGAACTGCCCGCTCTGGTCGGGTATTCTGACAGGTGCCGGCAGCCACTGTATGTAACCAGTGGGGATTCCTCGATCGACACGCTGTTAGTGTTGATGGAGGAATCGGGTCTATTTTTTCCGTTCAGCCCGCGGGTTGAATGAAGAAAATAGATCAGTGTATGCCCAGCCTTAGACGAATGAAAGTTGTTCTAAATGATTGACTGGAAGCTGTCTGTGATGCATGTAGTAAGTATCCCAGGAGGCTGCGGGAGCTTAGAGGCTACATCCTCCTCGCCTAGAAACCCAGAATTGGGGGACAGCATTCATATTTGCAATTCTGTAAAAGGAGGGGGGGGGATTCATATTAAGAAAAATAGGTAAGGGGTTTCTGCAGGAGTGATATATTTTTGGTTTCTAGATTTGTTTGTTTTAAGTTATTTTGTAGGCTTTCATTGGAAGGAAACAGAAAAATTAGAAAATGCTTTTTCCAGTCTTGAGGATTACGTATTACCTCTGTTGAGTTTTAAATGTTCTCTGTGTTACCATTAAGGAGATTTCTCTTCACTTCGGGACCTGTATGACATGTCACCTGGATGAAAGTGAGGGGAAATCTCAGCAATGCGGCACAAAAAGCAGTTAAAAACTGACAAAGGTTCTAGACCTTTACTTTATTGATGTGCTTGTCTTTGTGTCTTAGATATCCCATCAGTTCCTGTTCTGACTGACACATATCAAACATATCAAAAGAAAAATACTGTTTTTTACAGGAAATACTGGGATTTTTTTTTTTTTAACACAGCAAGAATATTTTACATAAGACAAGCTTTTGATCTCTTTCAGACAGCCCTGTCATTTTTTTCGGTGGATCTGATTGGAAGCCCAATGTTACTTATGGGCAAACGGATATAAACGGAGGTGCATCTGTTTACATCTGATTACCTCCGACTCTCGCCAGGTCCGGAAAACCAAAAACGAAGAAATATATTTGTATCATGATGATATGATAATTAGCACAATGGCTTAGTGGAAGGAATCAAAAGGAGTGCAGCACTGTGTACAAACAACAATTCTTTTGGCAGGTAAACAGTTTACATACAGTATACTGTATGCTCTTCAATTGTCTATTTTTCTGCAGTATAATGTTAGTGCTCGGTCAATAAAAAGCAAACTTTATATGCTTTATAAAAAAATGCTTTTTAATTGGTATTGGTACACATTTTGGTAATTGGTATTGGTACACATTTTGTAGATACATTGACTATTTATTAAGTAAGAATAAGTTCTCCCAAACAAGACACCTAGGGATATTTAGAACTTATTTATAAACTTTAATCTCTACAAAATGTCCTATATTAAGCAGAGAACTGGGTCACCTACATTTTTATTTTTAACCCCTTTGTATATTGATATAAAACTGGCTTATATTTGACATTTGCTGACTGTCCAACCTAGTGGAAAACAAGGCACATATCGCTGCTGTTAGCCTCTCTTGGGACCTAAACTGCCCCAAGGCTCAGTTGTTTTCATGATATCCATTCAGTGTTTATAAACAACTTAGAGTTAGGCTCCATTCACATATAGTGTTGTGTTTTCCCGCACGGTTTTCCGTGCAGAAGACGACGCGCAAACGCAAAAAATTTTTCGGCTGCACGGATTCCGCTTGTTTGCGGCTATTACTAAAGCTGCGAACGTGAGGAATCCGCCATAAAATTGTGCTTGTACTATTTTGCGGGACGTGAGGTTTCACATTGCACGGCCACCACAAAATCTGAACAATGCACATTAAACTGCATTGTTTTTTATGTTCAGAGCGGTTCCGCGCATACTCGTACAGCTTGCTACCCGCAGCCGTTAGGGGGCCCGTCACTGGCCCCCGCTAAATGAATCCTGCGGTCGCCGGTGCGGTGGCTCCCTCCGCCGCCTGTCTGCCACTTGCACCACTACAGATGCAGCTCTGTAATCGCGCGGTATGCGATCCGGGCTGGCTGGATCAGACACTGTAGAGGGCCGCCCACCTACAGACACTGTAGAGGGCCTCCCGAGGTCACCCTTGGGGAGTGAGCGGCCGCCAAGTACAGAGCCGCATCTGAATCGGGCAGGCTGGCCGGCCGGGTGCATGTGGAAGAGAAAATCCGGGGACTGTCCCCAGAAATCGGGGATGAATGTAGAGCTGCAACAGCTAATCGACCCAGTCAATTATAATCGATGGTTGAAAAAGTTCTCCAAGTTATCAATCATCGATTATCGGCTTTCCATTAGTTGGCTCTGTTCACGGCTCCACACGCGCTGCGTGCCGCACCTCCTCCCCGCTTCACACTCACCGCCCGCCTACATCCATGATGGGCACAGGACGCGTGAGAAGTAAGGAGGAGCAGGCGTATAGCTGATGGTACATTTTGCTGTATATTATACATGGGAATACAAATCCAGCAATACATTATACACTGCATGTATAATGTAGTAATGTACTACATTATACAGTGCAATGCAGAATGCCTCCAGCAATAGTACATTATAGCTGGCGGTATTCTGCATTGCGCTGTATAATGTGCTATTGCTGGGATTTGTTGTACTCCTCTATAGCTGGTGGTATTCTGCATTGCGCTGAATAGAGGACTACAAATGCCAGCAATAATATATTATACAGCGCAATGCGGAATACCACCAGCTATAGAGGACTACAACAAATCCCAGCAATAGCACATTATACAGCGCAATGCAGAATACCGCCAGCTATAATGTACTATTGCTGGAGGCATTCTGCATTGCGCTGTATAATGTATTGCTGGGATTTGTAGTCCTCTGTAGCCGGTGCCATTCTGCATTGATTGCTGTATAATTTTACACATTCCATTTCACTATAATGCACACCACACTTTTTTTTTTTTTTATTACCTTCACCGCTCCAAGCTTGCTCCTGTGATGGACTACAATCTCAATACAAACTAGTAGTCCATCACTGGAGCCATTTTTTAAAATCCCGATTAACCGGTTAATCAAACTCAATAATCGGCTAACTAATTGATTTTGAAAAAAATCATTAGCTGCAGCTCTAGATAAATGGTCACCCTACACCAGGGATCCCCCACTAACCACCAGGGAGCATCCACTGGCCACCACAGAGCCTCCCACTAACCACCAGGGAGACCCCACTGGCCACAGTGGAGCCCCCACTACCCACCTGGGAGCTACCACAGAGCCACCACTAATTATTAGAGAGCCCCACTGGCCACCATAGATCCTGCACTGACCAGTGGAGAGCCCGCACTGACCACCTGGCAGTCCGCATTGGCCACCTGAGAGCCTAATTATGGAGCCACCTCTGCTGCACCCACACGCACCCGTGAAACTCTCTGGACCCCTGGTAAGAGCACACACAACCCTCCTGAGACACTGGAGGCATTGGGCAGCGAACCCAGAGCAACAGAGTATGTAGCTTCATATTATTCTGCATTGCTGTAATATGTATTGCTGAGATTTGTAGTTCTCTAGCTGATGCTGTTCTGCATTGCTGTATAATGGTATTGCTGGGAATTTTAGTTCTCTATAGTTGTTGGTAGTCATTATTGCTGGGATTTATAGTCTTCTATAGCTGATGGTATTCTGCATTGTTGTGTAATGTATTGCTTGGAATTGTAGTTCTCTATAGCCGATGCCATTCTGCAATGCTGTACAATGTATTTCTGAGATTTATAGTCCTCTATAACTGGTGGTATTATTCTACATTGTTGTATAATGTGCTGAGATTTTTAGTCCCTCTACAGCTTGGAGTTAGTGGCAGAACTACCAGGGTCACAGCAGTCGTACACGCGCACAGCACTGACGAGGCATCCCTCCACTACCAGTGTGCTTTAATTTTCCTCAACCGATAAATTTCTCTATCGCGTCCCCTCCAGGTGTGCATGTCATGAAGAAAGGGGGTCATGAAAACAGCTGATTCGGATGACTCGGCCCCACTGGAAGTGACACA
>NW_017306904.1:278436-289194 GCF_000935625.1 Nanorana parkeri | reverse complement strand
ATTCTGCAATGCTGTACAATGTATTTCTGAGATTTATAGTCCTCTATAACTGGTGGTATTATTCTACATTGTTGTATAATGTGCTGAGATTTTTAGTCCCTCTACAGCTTGGAGTTAGTGGCAGAACTACCAGGGTCACAGCAGTCGTACACGCGCACAGCACTGACGAGGCATCCCTCCACTACCAGTGTGCTTTAATTTTCCTCAACCGATAAATTTCTCTATCGCGTCCCCTCCAGGTGTGCATGTCATGAAGAAAGGGGGTCATGAAAACAGCTGATTCGGATGACTCGGCCCCACTGGAAGTGACACAGTAGAAAAAATGTATAGGGTCGAGAAAAATGATAGAACACTGACTTTGACACTGTCCGGCCCCTCCCACTAACCTCCCACAGCTCACAGCCCAGAAGCATGGACAGCCAGCGGCGGTCTACAGTGGGCGAGAGTGCCTAAGTAGTGGACATGGAGCAGAGTAAGGCCAGAACTATGTAGGGAGCCCAGTGGGAGGAGAGCACCATCCCCTTTCATGGACTTACTAGGAGTCCTCACATCACCCGACCATTCACACTACTGTTACATGGATGACAAAAGTGGCAGACAGGGGCGGGGAGAAGGCGGGGAAGAGGCAGAGTGGGAGGGGGGCCAAGTTGCTGCACCATGGGCCTCTGGGTTGTACTTGCCCCTGGGCTAAAGGTTGCCAGTTAGCCCCTGGTTTACATGCATATTATAAACACATAAGCAGGCTTTAACAAATGACTGTTGTATAGCTAGAATACTGCAATCTGTATTGTGAGATATGCATAACAAATTCTAGAGTCGGGGGTCACCAAAAATGCTGCCAGATTGCCAGAACTGCTGAACAGAAGCTGGTTTGTAAAAAGAGTTTACGAAGGTACACACTTTTGTGTTTAAAAATGCATGCATTTTTTAAAATACAATTTCCAAGGAGTAAGGATCCCTCCTGCATTAAAGTGCATGTAAAAGGCACATATCGTATCTTCCTTTTATTCAATTCCCTTTATTCCCACAGTAGATGCGGTTTTGGTTAAATGTATCAAAAATGGTGTTTTGTGCCCTGGATGAAACAGGAGCGATATAAACAGCACTATTCAGTCTCATGGCAGATATCTCATCATGCAGTTTCACATGCATTTAAATGGGTCAAAAATGCAAAGACGGTGAATGTTGCCCAGGAATATCCATATCCAGGGAGGTCTCTGTATTTAAAAGGCCCACAATTTCATAGTCCTGTGGTATTTTTCTGGTGAGCCAGCCTAAGCAAAGATCGCCAAGAAAGCACACTGGGTTAGCAGCTGGGAAAACTTAGTGCACATGACTGGGGAAGAATGTGCCTCTAAAGATGTGAATGATATAGATCAGCCTTACTCAACCAGGGTTCCTCCAAATGTTGCTAGGAGTTCCTTGAGTTGTGGCTGATCAACCTCCCTTTTGATGGTGCATGCATAGTTCGATTGCTAGTATTTTGGTAAAATATCTCTGGTACCCAAACACCCTTCCCCCAAACATCCTCTTTTACATCTGGGAATAGAATGTTTTTCCCTCAATACCATAACCATCATTGAATATTTCTAGATCGTGGAATAGTGCACAACGTTCAGGATTGCTAGATGTGACCTATCCCTGTCTTTCCCTTCCTCGCTTTTGTTCCTGTATTTCCCCATCCCCTACCTATTAAAGATACTATGCTACTTGTCTATAATACGATCTACCTCAATGATTGGCACTCAGAGAAGTCACATTTTTTTCCCCCAATTCATCTTCTTAAGTTATATTAATTACTGTACACTGTATTTCACATACCTATGTCATTTCTAAGCATTCGTATTGTGTAAAACAATAAACTTGTACCTCCTATATTTCTTCTTGTAAAACTTTTTTAATAAAGACAAACTGAGGATCTTTTTAGCTGTGCACATTGTGACCACCAATGTAAAGCTGCATTCATGTGCTGTGTTCTGGGGTTACTGCCATGAGAACCTGTGGATTCTTGCAGAAGGATTCCCAGGTGTCTCCGTTCAGATGCGGCCACTCTACCCAATTAAGTTATCAACAGGGTGACAGCAGCCAGATCTGTCGGTGGCAGTCCACATGCAATTATACATGGTATGATTACATGCAGTATGGGATAGATGATTGTCACTGGATGCATCTATCCTGGAGCTCTGCTTGGTAGAAAATGTGTGACAAACGTGCAAAAACCGCTTAAAATGCCTGTGTCACTCATTTACAGGAATTCCCATTGAAGTTAATGGGGCCAAAATTGCTGAATTCTGCCAATAGATAGCTTGCATACTTTTTCCAGCGACCGGCATTTGGCTACAGGTGACAAAACGTTCAGAACAGATAGTGAACAGTGCCATTGAAAACAATGGAAAGCCTCTGTTTGAGCAATGTAGCCCTTTCAGCTACAAAATGCCTAGGTGGGAATGGAGCCTAATAGTGGCAGTCTATACATAATACAATGCAATCCATTTTCTAGCACTTAATACCAGCCCTGATGAAGGAGGAAGTGCCCCCCTTTATAGCATTTACCCCAAACGATTCTACTTTCATCAGACAGGTCCGTCTGCATATTTTTTTTTATCATACTCACCTTCAGAGCTGCAGCCTTTTTTTCTGCTTAGACTCATGGTTATTTTCCAGTTTCTATTCCAGGTACTTAAAAGGGCAGTATATATGCATATAAAATCAATATGGAGGCAAGTTATCATGTGAAAGCCTTTCTATACTTTCCTTAGCAATTCCATTTACAGTAACCAATTAAGCAGCAGGTAGAAAAAACAATAATTCGTTATTTCTGTCATTCAAGGTAAAATTATTGCAGTACACAAAAAAAGTTTTATGACTATAGTGACTGTGTCATGTGTTCAAATTTTAAAAGGCTAACTGTACCTTTCTGACCATGTTTCATGTTACATCAATATCTAGGGTATGGAACATAGTCAGATCGCAGCCCCCCCACTTACCTGAATTGCAGGGTTCTTCTCCCCCCAGCAGGCTTGTTTACATATTTGAATTTGGTGCTGCTGTGTGGGTGGCCACACCCACACAGCCACATCATCCATTCACAGATACTTTGACAGGATCTGTTAATGGAAAAACTATAAGTCCCATTAACACAGTGCAGCGGTAGCCTGCAATGAAACACAAGTGCAGTGATGTCCATTTACATTTCCTCCCGTCTATGTTACTTAATGTCCATACCAAGGTACAGACATGGATAGGAGAAAGAGTCTGCAGGAGCCAGAGCATTGCATCTGCAATCTACTGATCACAGTTGCATCCATTTACATTTCCTTCGGTCCATGCTACTTAATGTCAATACCAAGGTACAGACATGGATAGGAGGAAGAGTCTGCCGGAACCAGAGCATTGCATCTGGGATTTACTGATCACAGTTGCAGCCATTTACATTTCCTCCCGTCCATGTTACTGAATGTCCATACCAATGTACAGATATAGATAGGAGAAAGAGTCTGCAGGAGTCGGAGCATTGCATCTGCAATCTATTGATGACAGTTGCAATGCTTTACTGGCTCCTATGCAAAAACATTTATTAATGTTTTCAACAGCTGGCATTTCCCTTTAAGAATAAAATCCTCTCGAGTAATTTAATACAACTAGTGAATGGTCTGTATGTTCATTGACAGTTTAAGTAACTCTTATCTCCTTGAGGTTTTCATTGCTTTGGAAACATCTATAATTTTCTGATACAGAAACCACATTAAAAAATAGCCTTTTTCCAAAACCATATGTTCTGCGTTATAAATGTATGTGACTACACTTTCATCGCTTCTACAAGTCTGTGAGAGGTCTACCATGACAGTCCTAATCATCTGTCAGTTGAATCTGTCTCATGAATCTTTGAAATGTTTCTGTTCTGTGCTTGAAAGGTGCAAATTACTTATGCAGTGATTGGAATACTGTCAAAGTGTGTCAAGCCTTTTTTGATGGGTTTATGAATATGGTTCCAGTTTAATGAGCACACTCTGTTAATGGTGTGTTATAAGGCCAATAATAATGGTACATAACGATGCCATGGCTGCATTATTTTTGTAGTTATCTACATAATTACAGGATTGCTGTACTTTTTTTTACAGTTATCCTTTACGTGAACACATCCCTCCCCCCAGGACACCCCAAAATCTTATATTCACCTGGCCTCATTCCTTCCAGATCTTCACTTGCAGCCCTTTAAGAGCCACACAGCTGCTGCTTCAGAAGTCACTTGACCAGGCTCTTTATTTCGTTCATTCCTATACAGAGGCCTTGTATCATGCATCCCAATAGTGGAGGGCCTCTCCTAGGGAATGATCAGAGGTTCTCTAACACATGTGCAGAAGAAGTGTAGCCTGGTTGGGAAATTCTGCATCGGCTGCTGTGTGGCTTCAGCATGGCTGGGACTGGGGGGCATCTGCCATAGGACATTATTATTATACAGGATTTATACAGTATAGCGTCAACAGTTTGTGCAGCGCTTTACAATATAAGGAAGACATTACAATCACAATACAATTCAAGACAAGATGGTAAGGAGGGCTCTGCCCGTGATGGATTACAATCTAAAAGGGAGGGAGAAGTGATACATAAGGAGGTAGCTCTTACTCCTATTGACCACTTATGCCAGAGCGTTCCTCCCCCTACTGATCACCAAGCAGAATGGGGTGGGAACGCTCAGGCGAGGCAGCTGCAAATGAATTTTGTTTTTACTTATTTAAACATATTTTATTTTTAAATATTTTCTTGTCTTGAAAAGACACCAATCCATGCGCAGTTCGGCATCTGCACCTTGGACACTGGATGACCTTGTTTCCGGCACTTGGCCCCCGAAACCTCACAATGAAAATCTAGCAAAACTAGGACAGGTGAATTATCAGACTTGGAGGACATGCTAGTGGGTAGGAGAGGAGTAATTTAAAGGATACATGTACTAAAACAGTTATCCTGCATATCTAAAACTAAGGCAGAAACAGTTGTTTATGCACTTATACATTTATTAAAAAAACATTTGATATATTTCTAAATGCAACTTGAATAGGTACCTGAATGTCAGCTTCTTTTTATTAAGCACATTTCAGTCCTCAGACTGGGAGAGGGATATTCAGCACTATGAGCCAGTCAACTTTTTACTGCTTTACTATAAACATGCTTACACGCAGAGAGGAAATTATGACATTTGCATTGGTGATACATTTATTTGACCTTGCCGAACATATCCTTATTGCCGTGATGTTTGGTGATGGTGCCAATCACTGCAAATTAGTAGGAACAAGGTATAAACTGTGTCTTGTATTGATATAAACATGGCTCATGCTGGTTAACATTCAGTAGGGATCCATGTGATTATAACCTATGAAGCTGAAATATCTGCGCCATGACTATAGATGGGGTTAGCATCTAGGCAAGGCTTCCATTATAACCCTCCCATATGATATTTTTATAGAATTTAATTCGTCTATGATCTGCTGATCTTTTTGACATGAAGTTTTTACTGATTGTAACCCCTGAGTATGCAGTTTCCTGATAAGCTCAGCTTCAAGGGGAATGTTCTTTGACAGGTTTTCTTTAAGTATTTTTTAACAGAATTAAATGGTTTAGATGGATTTTATACCTGCCCACACTTACACTTTAGGATTTTAATACTAATCTTTTCTTTATTTTGCCTTTTATTCTAGGTGTCCAAGATATATCTATTTTTTCAGCTTTTCCATGATCAGGATGTGTAAATATGTTTATCCTCTTATCACACTGGTTATTTTTTGTGAACATTACAAATGCTGCTGTTTTATTTGCTATATATTGTTCAACCAGCTGTCACCACAATTCCAGCAGGTCATTGTTTTTGCCCCCAAACCTTTGTGCGTAGTTGCAGTGTGACTTTTCTGTCAGCGGTTACTTGACTCCTTTGTTAAGAGCCAGTGTGTTTTCCTACGTTACCATGGCTATGCAGCATTTCCTAATATTACACTTGCAAAACCTTGTTCTCCACAAATCTCTCCCTGCACAAACCCTAAAGCTTGCACTTTCTCAATATATAGTTTTAAAGAAAAAGAAGCAATGCATGTCTGTTGCTGCATATATGTGTGTATGTATGCATGTGATTGTTATACCATGTTTCCCCAAAAATAAGACACTGTCTTATATTTTTTGTGGCTCAAAAAAACACACTAGGTCTTATTTTCGGGGTAGGCCTTTTTTTTTTTTTTTTAATGTACAGTATAACAATCCAAAGTTAATGCAAATCCAAATTAAATAATCCAAAATGGCAAAGTTAGGAATAGGATGATCAGGGCAATCAGGGGTGCCGTACCTTTCCAAGAGCAATTTGGTAACCAGAATGAGCGAAGCGCATTTTCACTATCGATTCCTCACAGGCGGAGTGCATTTGGTATCACTCCGCCTGTGACCGGAGCCGGCGCTATAGAGGAGGCATTGGCTTATGCGGCTCGGCTCCCTCCGCTGCCGCCTCGCTTCCTCTAGCGCTGGCTTCGCTGGCACCATGAGTCTCTCCCGCGGCTCTTGAAGTTCCCCCTTATGCCACCACCGGCCCTGTGAATGGTCACAACTAGGTCTTATTTTCGGGGTAGGTCTTATATTTTAGCAATTCCCAAAAATGGTACTGGGTCTTAATTTCAGGGTAGGTCTTATTTTCGGGGAAACAGGGTATACAATATACATACACACCCATCCGTTCCCTTTAGTGTAGAAGACAGGTATCATGAACACTCTAACACTTTACAAAAGCTATTCAATTAATGTATATTCTCCCTTCCATAATTCATTAAAGGAAAATTATCAGGTGAGTGATTTTCACTCAGCCTCATAATCTGAGCCGACCTGTGACAATGAACACATACCGGCACTCGCTCACTTCTCGATCCTGTGCCGGCAGAGAGCCTTGGCAGGGAAGGGACTGGATTCCCCCCTCCCCTGTCCGATCCTCCAGTGCTGACTGGCAAAACGGACAGGGGAGGGGTCGGGTACAGCTGGCTCTGCCTCTAATAAGCTGCCAGCACTGTTCGTGTATTCTGACAGCGGCCAGAAAGGAAACAGCGGGGGATTCCTTTTTTCATTCAATCCGCGGGTTGAACCAAAAAAATAGAACAGTGTATAGCCAGCTTTAATCTGCTGGTACATCTAGCACTACCCTATCCACAGGTTGTCAATGCTGCTGTCCAAGGGTGACTCCATTGTTCCTCCATAGAGTGGAGCCACCCTAAGGCAGAATATATGTTACTGGCCTGAACACCAGGTGAAAATAAAGGCGAAAAAAGCCTAAAAAATTGTTTTTGTTTTTGTGTGTAGTTATTTTTAAGTTAATTTCTTAGTGCAAAGTGGTGTTGTGGTTTATTATATTTTAGAAGGAAAAAAAAAGTACACATAAAAAATACACTATTGGGAATATTTACTAAGTGGTATAAGATTTACACTAGGGATTACCAATACTGTTTTTTTGGTATCGTATACAATATATATTTTTTTATACTTGCCAATACCGATACTGGAAGTTCCATTATGACTCGCCGCCTGGCTTCCGATTAGCCGGGAAGCTGTCTCCATGCTCCCTCGTCACCAAGTGTCCAATCAGAAAGCCGGAGGGAGGCAGGGGGGGGTGGGGTAATGACTCGCCGCCTGGCTTCCTGATTGGCCTGCTTCCCAACTAATTAGGAAGCCGGGCAGCAAGTCATTACACAGTGCCCAGCTTCCCGTTTGGCCGGGAAGCTGGCTCCATGCTACCTCATCACCGGGGGACGAGGAAGCATAGAGCCGGCTTTCTGGACAATCAGGAAGCCGGCAGGCAGGAAATGACTTCCCAACCAATCAGAAATACGGGCAAGGTGTCATTACACGCTGCCCAGCTTTCTGACTGGCCAGAAAGCCTGCTCCATGCTCCCTGGATACGAGGGAGCATGGCCAGCTTCCCGGCCAATCAGGAAGTCAGGCAGCATGTAATGACCCACCGCTTGGCTTCCTGATACCGGAACTACCGAAATACGAGTACTCGCCCAAATACTCGCTATCGGCACCGACACTAGTATCGGTGCATCACTACTTTACACCATCAGTAAGTTAGAGTGTTGGCGTGCCACTTTCGCTGTGAGCATAAAAACATGGGCGCTGCCACTGTTCTCTTATTTTCAGAGATATAGGCTTCAGGGCTGTCATACTAATCCTGGCTTCACTAGCTAGATAGTCATCCACTTGAAACACACATGCAGGGCTTCTCTGACTGCGTACTTGGTTCCAGGTCAGTGAGTCACTAGCTAGTAAAGGCAAGATGAGATGACAGGCCTGAAGCCTACATCTTTGTAAACCAAGTCAAAAAAGGCAACATTCCTATTCCTCTTTACAAAGTTAGATGTTAATGTTCCAGGCACACAGCTTAGTTAGCCCTGATATTTAAACAGCCCTGCCATGCAGCACAGCCAGTGTGGTGGCCTGATTTCCCTCTACTACAGTTTGAGAAATACAGCTTGATCACATCCCTGCTCCAGCCAGTGATTGGACAGTGAAGAAGCGGCTAACTGATGAGTTCATCCCTTTGCTCAATCTGTTCTACTGTACAAGGGATTACAAGAGACTGATGCCAACTTAAACTGAGCTACTCACACTATCAACATTTAAAAATACATTCAGCTGTTTTTAAATGAAAACATAACGGCATTCATGGTTTCTTTTTTTAAATTCTTTATTTAACAGTTTTGTGTATGGGAAAACAATACAATGGGATAAGGGGACACGGGTAGCCAGTGAAGCAGCACAAATTAGTTCAAAGAGACAAAAAATAAACACAAATTATAAATCTATCAGACAGTGTGTGTAAGTATTCCTTAGATGTACACTATTTGGAGTGATATTTATTCCAACTGTCTGTAGGTTCTTTTTTTTGCAAAAAAAAAGAATGAGAAACTTGAACTGTGTCCCCATAATGGAGTTTTTTAGTATCTGTTAGGTAGAGGTCTTGAGAGGTAGCTGGCAAGAGAGTAGTTAGGTCAAGGCAGGTGGCATGCGAGAAAGGTCCAAGTAGGGGTCGAGGCAGGCAGGATAGCAGTCCATTCCAAACAGGGATAAGCAAGGTGGTAAGCAAGAGAGTGGTCTGGTCAATCCAGGTAGGCAACTAACAGGTAACTTTTATAGCACCAGCCACCAGAGAGGATGGTGTTGAAATACCTTCCGTGCCAATGAGCACGCCCAGCATCAGGCTCGCTAGTGCACGTGCATCAACAAACACTAACGAAGTACAAGACATGTAACCTTGCAAAAAAGTTGTTTTGTGTCAGATCGCTCCGGATTTAATTTGTTTTGTTTCTTGCATTTTAATTGGGTTCGTTATGCGGATTTTGTATCCGCCCGAATTTTAATATACGGAGCAATCCACAACAGGATGTTACATGACCGTGCCTGTAATGCAACCCCCAACAGCCAAAGAAACTAGGGCTGCGGAAATTAACGATTAATCCCTTGATTAATCGTTATTTTTTTTGATCGATCAAAATTATTTTGATCGGTACTCACCTCTCCGCCGGCTTCCGGGTCTTCCGGAGTTCCTCGGAGATCAGGTGATGTCATGGACATCGACGTCACCTGACTCCTCCCTCTTCCCCAAGTGGCTCTGTCGGCTAACGAAGGGAAGGGGGGAGCAGTCCGGTGACGTCGATGTCCGTGTCAGGGATCTGCTCTGCGGCGTCGCTCCTGCAACGCTCGGCCCCTCCTCCAGCGGCGACGTCACCCCACTTCGTCACTGGCTCTCCGGCCCCCCCGTCCGTAGCCCCGCCCACCTGAAACCGGCTCCATCGTTAAGAACGAGGGAGATTCAATTGCTTGGCGTTCAAGCAAGGAGATTGAACGTGGAGCAATTGCTCTCTCCCCCCATGCTGCACTTCCACCGCTGAGTGGGTCCTCTTCCTCGGTGGTGAATAGGGACTCTCCCAGGCTCCTCGGGATACCTGTGGCTGGCTTCCTCTACACTCGTACTGTCTGAAAAAACACAAGTAACCTAGCAGATCTTCCTGCATTGAAGTGATTAAGGAACTTGGGTATACTGCCACCTAGTGCTGGAACTTGTTACTGTTTATTGCCCTCTACTATACTAAATACCATTAATTCTGCATTGTGAACCATTTGTCAGAAATTACAGCCACCAACTTTACTAGACCTACCTTTAATTATTTCCCTGAAGACGCATTGTATGAGGTTAATACACTGCAAATAGTATCCGCAATACCAGATACTAACGTTTAACCCTGTATGGTGGTAATACAGAGGTTAAGATGATTAAAGTGGTATATGATGTTTGTGGGATCTGCGCCCCCCTCACCTCCTATAAAGAGGGTAATAGCAGTATCCCCAGCCTGAACCACTCTCTAAATCCACCTGGGCTGTGCTGCCATATCCGCAGTTGCGATCCAGCAGCATTTGGGGAGGTATTGTTACAGTCCGCGACGGCTAACGAAGGGAAGGGGGGAGGAGTCCGGTGACGTCGATGTCCGTGACGTCACCGGACTCCCCCCTTCCCTTCGTTAGCCGACATTAGCGACGCAGATCATAATGGAAACCAGTGGGATTTTGAAGGCAGGCTTTGACTATTGGGAAAACTCTACCCATCCACTGTCAGGGGGTGGTGGGGGCAGGGGGGTTAAGTGAAGGTAGGTGAAGGCTTCCACTTTATCTGAAACTAAATTTAGGGTGTACCTGTGCTTCTTTTTAATGATTTATTTTGTAATTTAAATGTTCCCT
>NW_017306904.1:250743-277370 GCF_000935625.1 Nanorana parkeri | reverse complement strand
TTTTTTTTTTTTTAATGTACAGTATAACAATCCAAAGTTAATGCAAATCCAAATTAAATAATCCAAAATGGCAAAGTTAGGAATAGGATGATCAGGGCAATCAGGGGTGCCGTACCTTTCCAAGAGCAATTTGGTAACCAGAATGAGCGAAGCGCATTTTCACTATCGATTCCTCACAGGCGGAGTGCATTTGGTATCACTCCGCCTGTGACCGGAGCCGGCGCTATAGAGGAGGCATTGGCTTATGCGGCTCGGCTCCCTCCGCTGCCGCCTCGCTTCCTCTAGCGCTGGCTTCGCTGGCACCATGAGTCTCTCCCGCGGCTCTTGAAGTTCCCCCTTATGCCACCACCGGCCCTGTGAATGGTCACAACTAGGTCTTATTTTCGGGGTAGGTCTTATATTTTAGCAATTCCCAAAAATGGTACTGGGTCTTAATTTCAGGGTAGGTCTTATTTTCGGGGAAACAGGGTATACAATATACATACACACCCATCCGTTCCCTTTAGTGTAGAAGACAGGTATCATGAACACTCTAACACTTTACAAAAGCTATTCAATTAATGTATATTCTCCCTTCCATAATTCATTAAAGGAAAATTATCAGGTGAGTGATTTTCACTCAGCCTCATAATCTGAGCCGACCTGTGACAATGAACACATACCGGCACTCGCTCACTTCTCGATCCTGTGCCGGCAGAGAGCCTTGGCAGGGAAGGGACTGGATTCCCCCCTCCCCTGTCCGATCCTCCAGTGCTGACTGGCAAAACGGACAGGGGAGGGGTCGGGTACAGCTGGCTCTGCCTCTAATAAGCTGCCAGCACTGTTCGTGTATTCTGACAGCGGCCAGAAAGGAAACAGCGGGGGATTCCTTTTTTCATTCAATCCGCGGGTTGAACCAAAAAAATAGAACAGTGTATAGCCAGCTTTAATCTGCTGGTACATCTAGCACTACCCTATCCACAGGTTGTCAATGCTGCTGTCCAAGGGTGACTCCATTGTTCCTCCATAGAGTGGAGCCACCCTAAGGCAGAATATATGTTACTGGCCTGAACACCAGGTGAAAATAAAGGCGAAAAAAGCCTAAAAAATTGTTTTTGTTTTTGTGTGTAGTTATTTTTAAGTTAATTTCTTAGTGCAAAGTGGTGTTGTGGTTTATTATATTTTAGAAGGAAAAAAAAAGTACACATAAAAAATACACTATTGGGAATATTTACTAAGTGGTATAAGATTTACACTAGGGATTACCAATACTGTTTTTTTGGTATCGTATACAATATATATTTTTTTATACTTGCCAATACCGATACTGGAAGTTCCATTATGACTCGCCGCCTGGCTTCCGATTAGCCGGGAAGCTGTCTCCATGCTCCCTCGTCACCAAGTGTCCAATCAGAAAGCCGGAGGGAGGCAGGGGGGGGTGGGGTAATGACTCGCCGCCTGGCTTCCTGATTGGCCTGCTTCCCAACTAATTAGGAAGCCGGGCAGCAAGTCATTACACAGTGCCCAGCTTCCCGTTTGGCCGGGAAGCTGGCTCCATGCTACCTCATCACCGGGGGACGAGGAAGCATAGAGCCGGCTTTCTGGACAATCAGGAAGCCGGCAGGCAGGAAATGACTTCCCAACCAATCAGAAATACGGGCAAGGTGTCATTACACGCTGCCCAGCTTTCTGACTGGCCAGAAAGCCTGCTCCATGCTCCCTGGATACGAGGGAGCATGGCCAGCTTCCCGGCCAATCAGGAAGTCAGGCAGCATGTAATGACCCACCGCTTGGCTTCCTGATACCGGAACTACCGAAATACGAGTACTCGCCCAAATACTCGCTATCGGCACCGACACTAGTATCGGTGCATCACTACTTTACACCATCAGTAAGTTAGAGTGTTGGCGTGCCACTTTCGCTGTGAGCATAAAAACATGGGCGCTGCCACTGTTCTCTTATTTTCAGAGATATAGGCTTCAGGGCTGTCATACTAATCCTGGCTTCACTAGCTAGATAGTCATCCACTTGAAACACACATGCAGGGCTTCTCTGACTGCGTACTTGGTTCCAGGTCAGTGAGTCACTAGCTAGTAAAGGCAAGATGAGATGACAGGCCTGAAGCCTACATCTTTGTAAACCAAGTCAAAAAAGGCAACATTCCTATTCCTCTTTACAAAGTTAGATGTTAATGTTCCAGGCACACAGCTTAGTTAGCCCTGATATTTAAACAGCCCTGCCATGCAGCACAGCCAGTGTGGTGGCCTGATTTCCCTCTACTACAGTTTGAGAAATACAGCTTGATCACATCCCTGCTCCAGCCAGTGATTGGACAGTGAAGAAGCGGCTAACTGATGAGTTCATCCCTTTGCTCAATCTGTTCTACTGTACAAGGGATTACAAGAGACTGATGCCAACTTAAACTGAGCTACTCACACTATCAACATTTAAAAATACATTCAGCTGTTTTTAAATGAAAACATAACGGCATTCATGGTTTCTTTTTTTAAATTCTTTATTTAACAGTTTTGTGTATGGGAAAACAATACAATGGGATAAGGGGACACGGGTAGCCAGTGAAGCAGCACAAATTAGTTCAAAGAGACAAAAAATAAACACAAATTATAAATCTATCAGACAGTGTGTGTAAGTATTCCTTAGATGTACACTATTTGGAGTGATATTTATTCCAACTGTCTGTAGGTTCTTTTTTTTGCAAAAAAAAAGAATGAGAAACTTGAACTGTGTCCCCATAATGGAGTTTTTTAGTATCTGTTAGGTAGAGGTCTTGAGAGGTAGCTGGCAAGAGAGTAGTTAGGTCAAGGCAGGTGGCATGCGAGAAAGGTCCAAGTAGGGGTCGAGGCAGGCAGGATAGCAGTCCATTCCAAACAGGGATAAGCAAGGTGGTAAGCAAGAGAGTGGTCTGGTCAATCCAGGTAGGCAACTAACAGGTAACTTTTATAGCACCAGCCACCAGAGAGGATGGTGTTGAAATACCTTCCGTGCCAATGAGCACGCCCAGCATCAGGCTCGCTAGTGCACGTGCATCAACAAACACTAACGAAGTACAAGACATGTAACCTTGCAAAAAAGTTGTTTT
The DNA here is from genome assembly GCF_000935625.1 of Nanorana parkeri. Classification (NCBI taxonomy): domain Eukaryota; kingdom Metazoa; phylum Chordata; class Amphibia; order Anura; family Dicroglossidae; genus Nanorana; species Nanorana parkeri. The sequence continues at coordinate 274,291 of NW_017306904.1, read as the reverse complement.
GTGTCAGATCGCTCCGGATTTAATTTGTTTTGTTTCTTGCATTTTAATTGGGTTCGTTATGCGGATTTTGTATCCGCCCGAATTTTAATATACGGAGCAATCCACAACAGGATGTTACATGACCGTGCCTGTAATGCAACCCCCAACAGCCAAAGAAACTAGGGCTGCGGAAATTAACGATTAATCCCTTGATTAATCGTTATTTTTTTTGATCGATCAAAATTATTTTGATCGGTACTCACCTCTCCGCCGGCTTCCGGGTCTTCCGGAGTTCCTCGGAGATCAGGTGATGTCATGGACATCGACGTCACCTGACTCCTCCCTCTTCCCCAAGTGGCTCTGTCGGCTAACGAAGGGAAGGGGGGAGCAGTCCGGTGACGTCGATGTCCGTGTCAGGGATCTGCTCTGCGGCGTCGCTCCTGCAACGCTCGGCCCCTCCTCCAGCGGCGACGTCACCCCACTTCGTCACTGGCTCTCCGGCCCCCCCGTCCGTAGCCCCGCCCACCTGAAACCGGCTCCATCGTTAAGAACGAGGGAGATTCAATTGCTTGGCGTTCAAGCAAGGAGATTGAACGTGGAGCAATTGCTCTCTCCCCCCATGCTGCACTTCCACCGCTGAGTGGGTCCTCTTCCTCGGTGGTGAATAGGGACTCTCCCAGGCTCCTCGGGATACCTGTGGCTGGCTTCCTCTACACTCGTACTGTCTGAAAAAACACAAGTAACCTAGCAGATCTTCCTGCATTGAAGTGATTAAGGAACTTGGGTATACTGCCACCTAGTGCTGGAACTTGTTACTGTTTATTGCCCTCTACTATACTAAATACCATTAATTCTGCATTGTGAACCATTTGTCAGAAATTACAGCCACCAACTTTACTAGACCTACCTTTAATTATTTCCCTGAAGACGCATTGTATGAGGTTAATACACTGCAAATAGTATCCGCAATACCAGATACTAACGTTTAACCCTGTATGGTGGTAATACAGAGGTTAAGATGATTAAAGTGGTATATGATGTTTGTGGGATCTGCGCCCCCCTCACCTCCTATAAAGAGGGTAATAGCAGTATCCCCAGCCTGAACCACTCTCTAAATCCACCTGGGCTGTGCTGCCATATCCGCAGTTGCGATCCAGCAGCATTTGGGGAGGTATTGTTACAGTCCGCGACGGCTAACGAAGGGAAGGGGGGAGGAGTCCGGTGACGTCGATGTCCGTGACGTCACCGGACTCCCCCCTTCCCTTCGTTAGCCGACATTAGCGACGCAGATCATAATGGAAACCAGTGGGATTTTGAAGGCAGGCTTTGACTATTGGGAAAACTCTACCCATCCACTGTCAGGGGGTGGTGGGGGCAGGGGGGTTAGGTGAAGGCTTCCACTTTATCTGAAACTAAATTTAGGGTGTACCTGTGCTTCTTTTTAATGATTTATTTTGTAATTTAAATGTTCCCTCGTTGGGGTGGAGTGGGGCCCCATTACCATACTCTGGGTAATGATTATCACTGCTGTGCTGTATGTGTATAGGCCAATGTAGTTGGATCTGTATGTGCGTTATAATTAATCGAAATTAATCGATTACATTTTTTTTCGATTAATCGAACACGAAAATTGTAATCATTACCAGCCCTAAAAAAACCTCATCTGTTTGGCCAGAGCCATTGCTCCAAACTCGCCCTCATGATGGACTATACAATACAAATTAGTAAACTAAACGTAACATTGTATTCCATCCCAGGAGTGAGCTTGGAGTGGTGGCTACTTTACAACGCACACAGGGACCATGAGGAATAAAAGTAGCCACCCTCCAGAAGAAAGGACAGTGTCAGCACCAATTTAGAGATGATTTGAGGATCTACAGCTCAGTGATGGACAAGTAAGTTACATTTTTCTTAATAGTTAAAGGTACTTGAATGCATTTTTATGATTCAACTCCTGAGTTAAGTGCACCTTTAACTTATCAAATATACAGTATAGTATCCATTAAGTATCAGAATTGTAGTATGGTATGTTTGGTTCTACCTTTCCAGTCACGTGATCTTGTGATTAAACATCTTCCAATCAAGTTCAAAGCTTGGATAGAATCCATTGTATTAAGAATGATAGATTGTTTGCAATTGCAGTTATGTTGTCAGCAATTGCCTATATCATAACAACGAATGTGTGTTCTGTATTTTACTACCTTGCAAAGTTTTTAAAACATCTCTAGCAAGGAATGAAGAATAAGAATAAGAAATGGAAAAATTGTAATATGTATGATTGTGTTGATATTAGGTTAATTTGAAAAAATCAGCATGGGTGTTTGGAATGTGGTGCACTTTGTATAAAAAGCGAACAGCAGGTAAGAGGTGTAAAGGGATCTGCATCTTTTAGAAGCAGAGATTCCCTCTAGCTTGGAAACATGGTCACTATTGCAACATTCCCACTGCTCCTTTTGTTTGCTTGTGTGTGACAGCCAGAAATCGACGGGAGTCCTTTCTTATGGTGATTAGGAACAGCCTAACATAAGATAATCTTTTTTTCCTTTCTGTCCTTCCTTCCTTCCTACAATCTTTCTTACCCTTCTTTTCTTCCCTAAGCCTTGCAAATAAATATTGTGCAAGTTGGAAGGAGTGAGATGCTCAGCTCCCACACACATTTAAACAAAAGAGGTAGAGGAAGACTCCTGAACACAGAAAGAGAAGAAGGACTGTCTGTGAGCCAAACCCCCTTCAGTGTGAAGTGTCTGTTCTGGATGCTGCTGATACTGCTCTTGGATTGCCAATAAGCAGCTGCAATTAGAGCCCATCTTTGTGTGAATGTGCAGGGTGCTCGCCTCTACTTCCACCGTGGATTAAACTGGTCTTGCAGGATTTCTTTGAAGATGGGGAACCTTGTGGTCTAGGGAAATAATTGATTGGTGCCATCCACAGATTTGAAAACGGCTTTCTTTTTAATCAAGGGACATATCGACGGTGCAAAGTAGGTAAGAGAGATTTAAGTATTTATTAAACCTATGGCAAATTATATGAGCAATGCTACCTTATGATTCTGTTCTCCAACATAATTGTCATTGCATATCCTAGCATACATGCCTTTTATATGTTCCTTACATGTATGCTCTCAGAAGTTAATACAAGACATGGAAACCTGAGATTTCAGACAATAAGATGAAGGTCAGAAAAGGATTCTAGTGTTCTTTACAGCCGGGAATGGAGACATAGCTGCTAGTGCTGGGTTAATGAAAGCTTGAGAGAGCTAGATTTCCTTGTTGCCATGGACAGGGTCTTCTCAGAGATCAGAATGTCACACGTAGACAGAGACTGAGCTGATTTGCTGGAAATATATTACACAGTGAGAATTGTAAACACTCAATATTTTTACTGCTTTTAAATGTTTACCTGGAGGTCAAAGGTTGGTCTCAAGAAAGTGCCCCCAATGAATTATGTCAGTTAAATCTGGTAACAATTACAGGACTAGGGTGGTATTAGAGGTCAGCTGATGCATTATATATGTCACAGGCTGGTCTGCTTCATATGAAGTGACTTTTAAATGTAATTAAAGTAAAATGTATGAATGTTTTTGATTATACCACGTTTCGTGTATCTTTAAATCATGTAGATACACTAAAGAGATTTACATTTTTCAGGGTGGAACATTTTGTATATGTTGTAACCAGCAGGAATTGGATCATATAGACATTCGTAGAAGATATAATATGCAGTTTGGGCTCTGTAAGCAATGTGTTTGGCATTCGACAACCATGTAATCAAACTAATGCAGGACTCGCAAAGTTTGAAAGCATTCGTAAAATTGCATTGATTAGTGTCAGTTCCAAGAGTACACGATCCAAGAGCTTATAGCTGGGCTTGTATTAGTTTGTAAAACTCCCCGCTCTTTTTGACGTTACAATTTCAATTTTGCATGATTGGTTTAGCTGCATGGCCAGAATCAAAGGAAAGTTGGGAGGAGAAGTTAATGCTTGTCTTTTAATCCTTGCCTTATCTAAAAGGTGCCCATACACTGCACGATTCTCACACGAGAATCGCGGGAAATCCCACGATCGTACGAGAATCGTGCAGTGTGAATGAAGGCGTGCAACCTTTTCTACTGTATGGTCGCACGTCTTTTGTCTAAGGAGCATGCTAGAAAACCAGCCGAAAATCTTACGATTTTCGGCTGCTTTGAATGATGCTCGGGAGACAAATGCCGAATGGGCCGTTCTGCGCACGCGCACACTGCCCGTTCCGCATTGCAGTCATCGCAAGCCCGCCCCTTAGGGGGCAGATCGTAAGTTTTTTAAAATACTTTACAACCACCGCAAGACTAAGGTCTTGCGATGGTTGTAAAGTGTATGGCCACCTTTAGGCTTCAAAGTTTTATTGAGAGTTTCAGAATCTAACCGTCACACTTGCACCTGTCATCAATACCTCATTGTTTTGTTACATATAATTGAAATTAAAGTATATGTATACCCAAGAACAGAAATTTAATACATTGCACCTTATGTGTCCTTAAATGTGATGATTGCAATTTTTTTCTATCTTCAGACTTTTTGTTTCTGGTGATCCTGCCAGTAACACACTTCATATTCTCGGGTGACAACACTCGCTCACTGTACTGTGTTTAGAGCAGAACAGCATTGTGACCCTATGTAAATTACTTTGGCGGAGATTTGTTTTGTAGTTTGCAGGGGTATATTAAACAAACAACACTGCGCTATCGCTGATGTTATAAAACTCTAAGTGCATATACTTAGTGACAATTATACAAAATGTTCACTCCAACTTATATATAGTCCATATAAAAATGTTCCCAAAAATGATATGATCAAAAATAAATGTGATGAAATCCTTGTGTTCACTTTCTTTATATTAAATCAGTGAGCCAAATGATCATTGCATATAAAGTTCCACAATCACTCGTGACTTCTGTGCTTCAATTCCACATCAATTAATCACCAGTGATCCACCTCCAGGTGCACAAACACTGGCACATTCACCAGATAATTCTGACCACCCAGGTGCTCTTTAAATGCTCTGCAAACTTCCCTGGTGTCCAATGTCTCCCTCTCCACCGAATCACCAACAGCTGAAAATGATGAGTCCACCCGATGTCTCTCCCAAATCTCTCTTATCCGCTCAAAATAGAAAACCAAGATCGCACATAGTGTAAAACTGCTAGATGATAGTTTATTCATAAAAATCAGAACACTTACATTTAAAAGAGTTTTTCAGCGCTGTAAAAACATAAAATCGGCTTGTATGAGCTCAGCTCTGTTTCCTTCACTCCATACACCAGCATGTAGCTCCTCCCCTACGTGTTTCATCCAATGGACTTTCTCAAGTTCGCAGAGGTAACCTGGGCAGGACTGATCTGTATACATCTGACACTTCTGCGTGAGTATTGTCTATTTCACAACAGTTTTGCTAGTATGAATAGTCTCCATGGGTTAGGTTGCATGGGTGCCACATACATTCGACATTTCAGTAATTCAATATCTAAACATATTTTGGTGGAAAAAAAGTTAGCAAAAACTGTACCCGTACATAGCGAGATAATAGAAAAAGGAAGACTAAAATAACTTTTTTCTACATGTGTATGGGCACTTCAAATCTCCCTCTCAATAGCTTTAACACAGGGGTGGGCAACTCCGGCTCTCCAGCTCTGCTTTAACTATAAATCCCAACATGCCTGTGCCTCTGGGAGTCATGCCTGTAATTGTCAGTCTTGCAATGCCTCATAGGACTTGTATTTCCACAACAGCTGGCGAGCTGAAGTTGCCCATCCTTGCTTCAACAGATGGGTGGACCTGAAACCTTTGATGTAGAGATATCGCCATAGTCCCAGAAAGATATAACAGTCTAGTAAGAGATTCAAACAGCTGGCGTCTCCCCAAGACTAAAATATGTTAGGGTAGATTTGCCCTCTAAACTGGCTGTTTTGTCCCCAAGCTTTTTCAGGATAGAGGCCAAATGAGATCTACTGTGAGGTGAGAAAATCAAAGCCAACTAAAGCTGGTTCTTAATGAAATGGATGAAATGCACTCAGTGGGTGCCCCTGTCACCACCCTTCCATTCGACATCCTTCGATCAGAAAATTGAAGGAGCTGGATGGAAAGTTTTTGGGCTGTTGGCAGCCAATCAGTTGCTGTCACTGTTAAAGTATACTGACACACCACAATTTTGGTATTTTGGTAAAATGTTGAGGCTAGTTATTTACAGTATCTAGGATCACTAGTGCTTCCTTGCTAAAAAAATACACTTATTGGTGCAAGATTTTTTTCAGTATTCTGATACGCCCGCCACTGTCAGAATACAAAGGACACAGCAGGAGATTTTGTGTGGTTGGAGGAATCTGTTATATTTGTTTTCACTCAGCCCGTAGGTTGAAAAATAAAATAGTGTATGACTAGCTTAAGAGTAATATTTGTTAGACATGTGCACTGCCAAAAAATTCGTTTAGTTTCGTTTTAAATTCGGATTTGTGTTATTTCGTTTTTCGGGATTCGGGTGTGAAAGTCAATTCGGATTCGGAATTCGGATTTGGACGAAATTCGGTAGCGGTAGTTCGAACGTTCGTTTCGTTTTCTGTTCTTATTCGTTTCTTATTCGTTTCGTTCGTTTGCAGCAAAGTGACATTTGAGGGGGAAAAAATATTTTTCTCCTTCTCTAATGTCACTTTGCTCCAACGAATGAAACGAATAAGAAACGAATAAGAACCGAAAACGAAACGAACGTTCGAACTACCGCTACCGAATTTCGGAAATGGAAATTCGGATTCGTTATGTCTGTAATTCGGAATTCGGATACATCCGAATGTCCGAATTTCCGAAAATTCGTCTGAATTTTGATTCGGAACGAAACGAATCGCACATGTCTAATATTTGTCTCCCAAACCACTGGTCGATGATTTCTACCATGAAGTGTAGATTCACACCTCTGTTTGTCCCGGTACCCATTGTTACCAAGACAGGAAATAATTGGAAATCTGACATTTTATCATTGTCACCATAACAAGAGGCAAGAGGAAATCATCCAGTATAGACAAATGTGTTGGTGACAACTGACTAAGATGGGAATTCACCTCACTTTGGGGAGATTTCTTCTAACTTCCTGTTGCATCTGTAGGATAGCAAGTCAAGGGAAATCTTCCCTGTGTGACACAGAGACAATCTAATGGATGTTCTAACTCTTCTGTACACTATCCAAAACTAATCCCCCAAAAAAGTGGATGTGGAATATATATGTTGTACAGCCACAGTACATAGTGGAGTGGTTTACAGTACAGAGCACAGCATAGTGTACAGAGTGGGCATGGTGAAGAGAGTGTAGAGGGTGAGGTAGCATGGAGTATATAATGTAAAGCACAGTGTATAGACCTGTGCTTTGTGCAGTATAGAATATACAACACAGTGCATAGATTGAAGAAGTGCAATGTAAAATGTATAACTTAGTGTGGAGAGTAGATTAATATGATGTATGCAGAGAGTAGCGAAGTATAGAACATACAGAACAGAGTGGAGCTGTGTGATGTCTGTAAACACTATTTTCCTTTACCTCTTACCTTTTTTTCTCCTAAATACCATTTTGAGCCTCTAGCCCCTAAATAGATATGTAAACAACTAGGTATCCCTCTTTTATTACGTGGTTAAACATGATCACAAAAGATTGTTTCTCACAATCTTCTAGGCTCCCACAAGCCCCTGTACTCCTGGACATACCTAATGAATATAGGTTTCCCTGTTTCTTGCCCCCAGGCACATGAGTGACTGGACATGTGACCTGTAACCAGGCTCCAACTAGGGCCGTCGAGTTCGAGAATAGGAGCACACAGCGTCCTTTTCGATTCCCAGTCACTGCAGACTACCCTGTAGCAGCAGTTCCTGGAATGCAGAGTTTCAGCGGGGGGTGGTTCAGTGCCTACAGCCAGGCGCTAGTACATCCAGGCCAGAGACTTCTCCTACAATTTCTCAGTGGAGCAGGTCTGGGGAACCCTGTGGCTGACCACCTATATTACCAGCCACAGCCAACCTCTCAGTGAGAGGTGTTACCCCTAGGGAATTGCACCTTACCATGTGTACTGTACTGTTTATTGTATAGGCACACTTCCCTACCATCCGTTCCACTAGTGCTGTCCCTAGTAGCCTTAGTGGGAAGTTGCCATTGCAGCTCTTATTATTGTCATCTCTGCATTGTCTGCAACATTTACAGTACAAAAACTAGAGGAGTAATGACAAGTAACAAGGTCTTCCGTTCTCAGATGCCTAATAATAGTTGATTTAAAATGCCCCCAGAATCACAGAGATGCTAAATGTTCTTAAACAATAATGGAAAATCTACTTAAAGTAAAACTGTTGTGAGAAAAAATGGGGGCTGCCAATGTTGACTGCTTCTAAAATAATTGTAATTGCCTGGTTGTAGTGCTGATACTAATGCTTTTGCTTTTAATGACTGACCCAAAACAAGCATGCAGATAAGGATCGTTAAAGGAGAACTATGGGCTAACCATTTTTGGCCATAGTTACATGGTATTGAAGTTGAATAAAGACACAGGTCCATCAAGTTCAACCTTTGTGTGTCTGTATGTGTTTGTGCGTGTGTGTGTGTATACGATTCCATGTGTGGTCTAGTTTTTAGGAGTACCTGTACCCCTGCATGTTATGGTCTCTGAGGAAGGTATCAAAATGATTTTTAAATGATTCAATACTCTCTGCTGATACCACTGCTTGTTCTCTTCAGGGTCACATGAGAACATATACTAATGTCCTCTGGTGACCCAAAACTCAGTATATAGCGGCGTTGAGAGAGCAGAGCCACGCCGCAACTGGGGCGGATCCCGACAATACTGTCGAGATTTCTGCAGGGAGAGGATCAGGAAGTCAGCGATCGGCGGTATGTGTTTTCTGATTTCCCGATCCATAGAGCCGACCTGTGACAGCTTCAGTGTCACAGGTCGACTTGAATTATGGGGATGCATGTTTTTTCACTCACCCCATAATTCTCCTTTACATTTTCAAGCTTCTAGGTTATCATAACAAGCAGTCAACTAGCATTTTCCAAAGGAGGCCAGCAATGGCAGCATCCATATTTCTCTCCTGACAGGTTCTTTGACACTAGAAGAATGAGCTCAGCATCCTGATCTGGCTGGTGAACCAGTTTTACTGATGAAGAAATCTGGCTCCAAATCTGGGCAGGTCTACCATAACTTACATAGTTACATAGTATTTGAGGTTGAATAAAGACATATGTCCATCAAGTCCAACCTATTTGTGTGTGTGTGTATGGTCCTATTGGTGTGTAGTATGTATAGGTCCCTGTGTGTTCTCAATCTTAAGAGTACTTGTACCCCTGTATTTTATGGTCCCTGAGGAAATCGTCCAATCGCCTCCTGAATGATTCCACACTCTCAGCCGAAATCACAGTATGTGGCAGCGAGTTCCAGACCTTGACTGATCTAACTGAGAAGAAACCCCTTCGCCTCTAGTGCTGACATTTTTTCTCCACCAATTTTAAGTGGTGGCCTCTCATCCTTGTCATGGAGTTAAATGAAAAAAGTTTGTTGCTAACGTTACTATCCCCGGTAAACATTTTATACATGAAAGTCATGTCCCCCCTTAATCTCCTTACTTCCAAAAGAGAACATGTTTAATTTTAGGAGCCTGTTCTCATAGCTCAGGTCCTCCATCCCCTTTATGAGTTTGGTTGCCCTCCTCTGGACTCTTTCCAGTTCAAGAACATCCCCCCTGTTCACTGGTGCCCAAAACTTGGCCGCGTACTCTAGATGAGGTTGAACCCGTGATTTATAAACTTCCTCTGTTAAGATGTTGTAGATTGTCCTAAACCTCTCTGAGCCTGACACTAATCTGTATAATGATTTCCTTTCATTTCACTGTACCATGTCAACCATGTACCCTGGAATATACCAATGTTTATGGTGTAGAAATGTTCTGCAAATATACTTATTGAATTTAACTTTTATGAAAATGTCCTTATATTGTCCTAAAATCTCCCTTCTAAACAAGATCTCTAGTGTAGACCATACCTGGAATGAACACCTAATGCAGGCACTAGAGGACAGAGTGATCTATAAGTGTCACTGTGTGATGAGCAGCATCGGGGCACCAAGGTTAGTGACCACTAAATACATCCCTACCACTTTATAGCCATTCAGAGAAAGGCTTTTAGAAGATCTGTCCTGTATATACATAAACAGCTTGGCTAGAGAACAATTTACATACACTGGCATCTGGTATTTCCAAGTATTTTTTTTCTTCCAAAAATGAATACTTTAACAGATACAAATACTCAAAGTTTGATTGCCATTTTCCCCTTGACCCACAGTTATCCTGTTTATTCTTAAAGAAATATACATATACAGCATTTCTAATCTTTATGCTGGAATTTTTTTACTCAGTAAACTAGGCAAATGTTTGAGTAACATTTTACTCAAATTTTGATGTTATTTTGATAATCCGATGTATACAATGGGCTTATTTAGAACACTTAATACTGGACATCATTTTAGGTTGCTCTGTATATCAGTAATGATGTATTCCACCAGATCTTATTCACTTTGCACTACAATTTATCAAAAAATAACAGAGAACAGATTCTTTTCCATGCAGATTAAACTAAGACTGTGCACTATCTCATTATAGATTGATACTTAAGAAGTTTAATTACCACCTGAGTGGCACTGATTAGTTTGTTTGTGTCAGTTACCTAATACATCATGCTAAACAATTTGAAATTCCCTGTGGTAGCAAGGCAGTATAGTAGGCTGCATTAAATATTAAAAATATTATTATTGGAGTTTGGGAATCAATAGACAGCTATGAGCTTCTGTGGGTATTGCATGTTAAACGTGGTCATGACCCTTTACTATGCTTGTTTGAAGCATTTAGTTCTTTGAAGGTTTTAAGTTCCATAATTCTGGCCCCACTGTACTAAAAAATGTTCCATAGAGAGTCAGACCATTGTGCAAAATGCTTTTGAGAGATGTATCTTTTAAATTGATGTTTGATCTCAAAGCTTCAGAAATCATAACTAGAAAAGGCAGATCTTCTAAGATCTTTTCTCAAAACTGATGTGTATATGGCCAGAAACCATTTTTGAATTTTCTTAAGTAAGTCCTTAGTCAAAATGAAAGAACCATTTTCAAAGTATTTGTTTATCTCTAGATCCTGGATCTGAAGCACACATAGGACACTATCTGCAGGATGTTTGTATTTTTTCCGACTGTGTCTGCATTGGTTTCTTGCGGGTGCCCCAGTTTCCTTCTATAATCCAAAAACATAATGGTGGGTTAATTTGCCTCCTCCCATATTGCCCCCTAGGTGCACAATTGTGGTAGGGATATTAGATTGTGTACATCTTCAGTGAACAGGGGGTAATGTGAAAATATCTAGGTAATCAGTAAAGTACTGCATAAATTGTAAGTTCTATATAAATACAGCAGGAGGGAGTTGAGGAACTTGCCATGATGTCACCATACCAGCTAAAAGACGAAAATAAATTAAATGCCTGAAGTTCTGTGTTAAAGTGAAATTGTAGTCAGTATAGTTAGTGTGAACACATATGCACTACAGCAGAACCTGATTGGTTCTGGGTGCTGACCCTCCCTCTCCCAGTGTAACTGCTGTTCTACAGGGAATGGCATGAGGTAAATGGCCGATTCAGGCATTTGTGCTAGTTAAAGTGACATTAAACCCTCAGATTTTTTTTACATAAACCAATACTGTAATGTGTGCCTTACTGTAATGCATGGTAGTTTCCCTTCTCTTTGCTGCTCTTCCTTTTAAATCCTCATGTCTTCTCATGCTGGGGGAGAACTTCCCTTTGCAGCTGAGTGCCTCTTCCTGTAGTGCTGGCTCAGGTTGCAAACCTACACACAGACACCATGTAGCCATTCCAGAGACATGGCAGTCTGCTGCAAAACAGAAGTTCTGCCCAGCATGAGAAGAGATACAGATTTAAAAGGAAGAGCAGCAAAGAGAAGGGAAACAACCATGGATTACAGTAAGGCACACATTACAGTATTGTTTTATGTTAAAGCATCTGATGGTTTAATGTCACTTTAAGTTAAATTAAAAAAATGAAAAATGTATTTAAATATTTTAATGAATACATATTGTACGTGCATTCATTTTTTCTGCCTTATGTATCTATCTGAAGTTTAGCTTTCAATATATTTCCAGTTTTGAACATTTACTGCATATGGGTTTTCTAAATGGTATGTTTTAGTCATTTTCCAGAAGAGTTTAGGTTTAGGCCTGTCACCATATCATATTTTAGAGATTATTTTTATCCAGATTAAATTAGACATTTTCTTGCGGTTAAAAAAAAGAAGTAATCTTTATGCCGTCAGGGCTCTGTGTGGTATTTTCACATCAGAAGGTGAAGGCTTATTTTTTTTTTACATAGGTTTTTGCTTCATCCATTTGAATAATTGGCTTTTATTTCCCTTAGTTAGTGGACATTATATGTGAAAAATGTGCTAGGGGTACCTTATTGTTCAAGGTTTAAAGTATGGCAGATATATAATTTATTTTATTATGTTGATTTTTTTTAATGCAGATTTGGAAATATTTGTATCGTAATATTTCCTTTATGCTCGTTTCTGGATATGTTTGTGCATCGCTTTCCAACATATGGGGAGACAGTACAATTACAATACAATACCATACAAAAGGGTTAGAAGACCCTGCTCATGAGAGCTTACAATCTACAAGAAGGGGAAAGTGGTACAGAAGGTAATGACTGTGAGGGATGAGCTGAATAAAGGAGTACATGAACAATTTTTAAGAGGTAGAATAGGCTTCCCCGAAGAGGTGGGTTTTTGGGCAACGCCTAAAGGCAGACAGATTAGGAGATAGCCGCATAGGTTGTGGTAGGGAGGATGGGAGAGGCTCTGGAGAAGTCCTAGAGGCGAGCATGGGAGGAGGTGATATCTTGAGATGAGGTTGGAGATGTAGCCGGTGGCAGAGATGTGGATGGCTTTGTATGTTATTGTTAGTATTTTTAATTTTATGCATCGCACTATTGGAGGCCAGTAGAGGAATTTGCAGAGAGGGGTGGCAGACACTGAGTGGTTGGGGTGGTGAATGAGTCTGGCAGCAGCATTCGTGATAGACTGAAGGGGGGATATCCTGTTTAGTGGTAGGCCAATGAGAAGGTAGTTGCAGTAGTCGAGGCGAGAGATGACAAGAGAGTGAATTACTAGCTTTGCGGTGTCATTTGTTAAGAAGGGACAAAGTTTGGAAATGTTACGGAGATCACCACACACCAAAACTGTCTCATGTTCCTCCATACCTGGAAGTACCAGATATTTTCTTCAAACAGCATCACACAACCCACTTACTTGGGGTCCAAGCCATCACGTACACATCCACTAGGGACTAATGTTGGGATACAACTTACCCTTTAACCATTACTCCCTATAACCCTTTGCCTCTGTTGCAGTTCAAGTCCTTTTCCCAGTCAGCCTCTTCCATTTATATCTGCTTCTGCCGAGTTCCTAAAAGCTGCACACAATCAACTGGTAATCTCCTGTAGTTTCATCACAACCAATGGCATTTAGGCCTGGTTCACACCTGGGCGTAGAGATGCGCTGTAAAACGCTCAGCATGTGAAAACCAATAATTGCCTATGGGCATGGTTCCCACCTGGGTGTATTTCGGCACGTAGGAACGCACTGAAAAACGCCCTACACCCAAAGAAGTACAGGAGCTTCTTTGGGGCATATTTTACGCGCGTATCCATTAGGATACAGCCGGATAGCCCTCGTAAACGCGCGTTCGTCGTGCATTTCTTTTACCGCAAATCGCGGTAAAAACGTGCGTCACGAGACGCACGGCAAACGCAATAATTCTGTACGCCCAGGTGTGAACCCAGCCTTAAAGAGCACTGGTTTAGGTTAATATTTGGGAGCCAAATGCTTTTATGAAAATTTGGAACATACAGCCTTGTAGCCAACACAGGAGCATTCAGTTTTTTTGGTTAATAGGGCTATGTAACATAGGAAAAGGAATCACCAGCACTCAGTAGAATAATCCAACATGTCCATTTATTGGACATAGACGTCACACAATCACAAGAGCCAACGTTTCGAGGGTCTCTTCATCAGGGCATAAAGAGTGACACTGGAGTGACATGTTGGATTATTCTACTGAGTGCTAGTGAGTGCCATTCGTGTTCATCACTACAAGCACCATTGTCTTCATAGGCCTTGATTGCTGCAAGGCGTGCGGAGGATTTCCCCTTCTATCCAAGGGCTATGTAACAGACAGCATTTCAGAGATTACTGTTGGATAGTTGGCAGAGTGTGAAGAAGTGCAGATTTGGAAAAAGTAGGTTGACAGCAGATAGGAACTTAACAGACACAGGCAATGACTGCCGAGGCAGACTGGGCAAAGGACTGGAACTCAGCAGAGGCAAACTGCCTCTGCAGGCTGGGTAAAAAATTTCAGTAAAGGCAGGCTGGGTGGAAAACTGAAGCTTGGTTGGTTTGGTATCTGCAATGTAACACTAAATATAGGCAGACTTTATAGTTTATTGACCCGCAGTACAAGCAATCATACTCTATACCAGGGGTAGACAACCTCGGCACTCCAGCTATGGAACTACAAATCCCAAAGATCTTCTGTGAGAATCTTGCAATGCCGCATGGGATTTGTAGTTCCACAACAGCTGAAGGGCCAAGGTTGCCTGCCCCCTGCTCTACACAAAGGCAGGCTGGTCAGTAGACAGACACTAGGGAACAGGTGCTTAGCAGTGATAGAAAAGCCATAAACAATGGCAGAATTCTCAGCACACGCAGACAAATTCTTAGCAAAGGGCAGGACTTTTGTTAGCAGTAGACAAGACTGCAGCGATGAACATTCAAAGAAGGACTGAGCAGTTGTCAGATTTTTGGCAGAGTTAGGGGTTAAGCAGACGGGATGTCAGGATCAGCAGATCGAGTAGTGATTTGTGCCTCTATATAAATAGTAGAAGAGGCCTTATACTGGGTATAAATCGCAAAATGGTTTTATTCTTTAGAGTCTAAAAGGTTCATGCTCACAGTCTCAGTCACAGAAAGGATGATAAACCATGGCAGCAAAATGTGCAGGAAATAGCTGATTCAGTCAGAGTGTATTTACAAAGGTGTGTTGCTTCATGACAGCGAACCTCTTCAAATCCCTTTAAAATATAAATCACTGTGAATATATATAAACATATCAATTTAATTTGCATAAAAAATCCAATTATAGTGAATTAATCATTGTCACATAATTATGTGATAAATTATGCATGAAATCTATGAAGGGCAGATAAAGCAGGCGATTTCATGACTGATTTTCAGACTGATAAAGCGTGCTTCCTCCATAATAAAGAAATACAGCTGTGTAATTTGTTCAGGAGCAGTTGAAGAAAGGTATTGCATTTTATATAATTGCTTGTAGTTTATTTCTACAGCAGGTTTGCTATACTTTTTAAATCCTCAAAAACCAAACTGAAATAAGCAGTCAGAAGCAGTTATCAGAAGATGCCTTTTTTGTACCTTTTATAGGTCTTCTCGAGCATCCCAGAAGTCCTTTGCCCTGCATCCCTTTTGGTGCCAAATTTTAACGAATGATCTCAACTTTTATGGATGTTGACCCTGTAGATTTACTTTATCATTTAGACATGCATGACATTCTTTTAGAATTGCTTTCATAAAAAAAAGTAGAAATATGTATGCTTGCATTTGTTTTTCAAGCAAAAGTTGAGACTATTTTGGTTGTGTGCTGTATTCACTGGTTCATATACTAATTAGTTAATATGAGCTAACATGTCTCATTGCATCCCTTCTGTAAATATAAATTCATTCAGATGAGTAAAATTATTTCAGTCATTGAATAAAATCAATGCAAGTTCTCTATAGTCCAGTAAATATAAGCTACTACATTATTTTTTGAATGTCTTATGTATTATGACATATACAGTATATAACATTTGACAGAATGGGTTCCATCTTTGTACAGTTTCCACTTTACAATCACTGTTTATAATTCAGATGCTTTACAAAGGAAAAGGATGCAAGGAGCATCAAAGGTATGTTGTGGGAGGGTGAGGCATATAGGGGTGGATAGATATGGGAAAGATGAAATATGTGCTTTACAATCACTATTACAATCACTATTTGCACTAAAAAAACATACAGTAAAATATATAAGGCTATATGATGGTATAAAAAATAATGGAAATGAGTGTAGGCTGTTGTATTAATAAAGGTAGAATCTATTGCTCAGGATACGAATGATGAGGGTGAAATGGTTTATATGCTGGTTCCTTTGCTAAGGGTAGGAATGGTTAGCATGAAATTAGTTCTGTGGCGGTTCACTAGGTGAAAGGTGGGAAAGGATGCAAGGAGCATCAAAGGTATGTTGTGGGAGGTGGGAGGGTGAGGCATATAGGGGTGGATAGATATGGGAAAGACGAAATATGTCAGGGAAAGTAGGTAGTGAAGTGGGGAGAGAAGAATAAGAGGGAAAAGGAACAATGGGGAAAAAAGAGGGGGGTGGTATCTGGAGTAGTCCCAACGTTTTGGGGCTGGGGGGTGCGATGTCAGATTCCCATTATGGTGTTTTTATATTGCGCGGAGTTGGCGTAGTGTATTCAGGATGACCATGTTGTTCTGAAGTTTTTTTCCTTGTTGTAGAGCAGGGGCGCCCACTATTTTTTTTGGCCGAGCGTCTCTCTCTCTCTCCTCACTGCTCTGCATTATAGTGACAGCGGCTCCGTCCTCCGCCCTCCCCCGCCGCCGGTTCCTACACGTCTTCTTGGATGCCCGCTGGGGAGAGCAGCGGGGATCCAGAGAAGCGGCGGGAGCAGAGGAAATGGCGATCTACCAGTGATCGCTACGCGATCGACTGGTAGATCGCGATCGACCTTGTGGGCACCCCTGTTGTAGAGGGTGTCCGTAAGGTCTTCCATAAGCATAATGTTGTTCTCTTTGTTAAACCAAAGGGTAAATCTGGAGGTGATCTTTGTTTCCATTTATCTGGAGTGCGAGATCTCACTGCTGTGAGAAGGTGTATTGTAAGGGAGGTTTTGTATTTTTAGGGGAGAGCCAGCCCAATGTATATGGTATGCGGCTCAGTTGTCTCCTGGGTCAACTAATGTTACCTCGCAGTTTATGTTTCTGAGAGAAAGTGTGCTGTTCAGGGAGTACAGTATTTGAATCTGAAGGTCTGGCTCCTATTTGTGGAATAGAAAGGAGAGAACTCCAGTTCTCTAATAGGGGGTTCAATATGTTTTAGATGTCTGTTTAAAAGATCCAGTCCACTGAGGAAAGGAAAGGTCACCTATAAGTGGGGGCCATGGGGAATACGTGGGGAGAGATACTGTGAGAAGGAAAGACTTGCATCATAATGTTAGGAGTAGCGCTGATAGTTCGGTGAGTTTTGAGGGACAAGGATGTTGGGTAGATATTCAAGGTAAGCTTTGCAACAGGGTAACCGTGTCCTCTTGTTCCATACATTTAGCTGTAATTTCTCTGGCTGAGAGCCAGAGAAGAAGCCGATGAAGCAGATCTCTGCTTCATTAGCTTCTTTGGGGGTCCCAAGGTGACATAAGGGGTCTTGGGGACCCCTGATGTCTCCATAAAGAGGACCCATCATTGTTTTCTAGCTATCACATAGGTGACTTTTTATCCCCCTATGTTATAGCAATCAAGTTGAGTGTGAAAAAAAAAAAGTTTAAAAAAAATTAAAGTCTCATATAAAAAAATAGAAAAACACCCAAAAAGTTGCCTCACATGCATGCACTTATAAACATAAATATGTGTCGGGTACACCTATGTGCAAAAGCAACGATTACGCCACATATGTTACATATCGCCGTGAATGTCGCAGTGAGAGCAATAATTCTAGGCCCACAATCATTGATAAAACTAAACTGATGAGCTGTAAAAGCTTTTAAATGTTTGCCTATGACCAATTTTAGGCATGGTAGTTTTTTGCAATTTTGTGGGCACACGCAATTTTAAGCTTGACATGCTCGGTGTCTATTAACCCGACGTGACCCCGTCTTATATATTTTACCAAAAAATTGGGTAATAATAAATGTTTTATAACATAAAGTAGGGAAAATGAGTTTTTTTTTCAAAACGTTGGGTTCTTTTTTCATTATATAGTACAAATAAAAACCCCAGTGGTGATTAAATACCATCCAAAAGAAAGCTCTATGTGTCCACAAAAAATTGTATAAAATTAATTTCAGTACAGCATTGCATGACGGAATAAACGTCAGTCAAAGTACTGCAGCGCTGAATATTGAAAAATGGCCTGACCAGGAAGGGGGTTTAACACCCCGGTCATCAAGTGGTTAAACATTGGATATGTCTTCTATTGTCTATTGTGAATAAACTATGGGTTTATGAGATTTGCAAATCATTGCATTCTGTTTTTATGTAGATTTTACACCCAACTTTTTTGGAATTGGAGTTGTATACAAATGACATCATTATTTATGTTTCTAGGGGTGCATGATGTCCAAAAGAGCCTTGATTATTAGTGTTTGAATCATAATGCACCTTTCATGTCTGAAAATAAAGAACACATTTAGAAAAAAAAATGACTAGTTTCTGATAATGCAAATCCCCATGATTATTCATTATTACCAACTGGAGTCCTTTGATCAATTCCTGAAGACACAATTTGTGAAAAGTCTTTCTCATGTAGGTTGCTAGGGATTTCTTAAGCAGTGAGCAATGGGAAATTCATCTCTTATCAGATAGTGCCTTTATAGCTCCAGCGCCAATGTCACATGGTATAGCCAGCGGTGTGAAACCATTGAACATCAGTTTAAGGCACTGAAATGGCATTCTCCCACCGACCAATACTGTCGGAGCACTAGACTGGCCACCAATGTAAGTAAGCACTTTTCCACTGACTTCTGATGTAAGATGGCACTTTTCCACTGACCACTTATGTAAGGGGACATGTTCACACTGACCATCTTTGTAAAAGGTCATTTCTCCAACAGATCAGCAAGCTAAGGGGGCCATTTTCCCACTGACCAGCAGTAAGTTGGCACTTTACGCTGACCCCCAATGTAAAGGGGTTCTTCTCCACTGACAACCACATTTTCCACAGACCACCAGTGTAAGGGGGAACATTTCCACTGGCCACTAGTGTAAGGGGACATTTCTCTACAAACCTCCAATGTAATATGTAATTTCTGTATTGATCACCAATGTAAGAGAACAATACATTGGCCAAAATTGTATGGTGGCACTTCTCCATTGACCACTAATGTATAGGGACACTTTTCCATTGACCACCAATGTAAGGGGGCACTACTACATTGAAGACCAATGTAAGGTGAGATTTCTCTACTGACTGTCAGTGTAAAGGGGCCCTTCTCCATTGACCACGATTGTAAGGAGGACCTTCTCTGCTGACCACTAATGTAAAGGGACACTTCTTTACTGACCACCACTCTTTGGTCACATGTCTGTACTGATCACCAATGGGTACCTTCTCCCAGTGACTACCAATGTAAGGTGGCATTATTATTCATTTATTTATACAATTATTACTAACAATAATTTTATCGTACAGAGAAGGGAGGTGTAAAAAATACAGAAAACCAGGGATCATCAGTGTATGGAAGTACTACAGGGAATTGTTCGCTGACCACCACCTAGGTAATATGTCCTAATTCTGCTTGTGTATCATTCCACCATACTGAATCAGGCATTATACTGAATCTGGTGAAAAGGTGTGATTTCAGCAATACTAGGAAGTATTACTAGTATTATGTTACAGAATGGGGCAGTCTAGAGTATATGATGCAAAGTGTACAGAGAATTCTATTCTGTACAGATTCTATTCTGTAATATAGGCATTTTTCTAGGGCTGTGAAAATGAAAGATTAATTTCTCGATTAATCGTTAAACTTTTTGATCAATTAAAATTATTTTGATCGCTAATGAAAACACTCACCTCTCCGCCGGCTTCCGGGGGTCCCGTCGGCGATCCGGTGACGTCACGGACATCGATGTCACCAGACTCCTCCCCCCTTCCCCAAGTGGCTCCGTCGGCTAACGAAGGGAAGGGGGGAGGAGTCCGGTGACGCCGATGTCTGTGACGGCTAACGAAGGGAAGGGGGAGGAGTCCGGTAACGTCGATGTCCGTGATGTCACCGGACTCCTCCCCCCTTTGTTAGCCGATGGAGCCACTTGGGCCGTGAGTTTGCCCAAGAAACTTTCTGCACGAGCGCCAGCCAAGGCATTGGCCTATACACATACAGCACAGCAATGAAGTAATAAAATGAACTAGGATCACACTAATCCAGAACGTTATTAATCTCACGTGTCCAACAAAGCGCCGGCCATATTGAGTGGGGCACGTGAGATTAATGACGTGCTGGATTAGTGTGATCCTAGTTCATTTTATTACTTCATTGCTGTGCTGTATGTGTATAGGCCAATGTAGTTGGATCTGTATGTGCGTTATAATTAATCGAAATTAATCGATTAAAAAAAATTTTGATTAATCGAACACGAAAATTTTAATCATTACCAGTCCAACATTTTTCCTATTTTGTTGCATTACCACCTGGAATTAAAATTGATTTTGTAGGGGTTTTGTATAATTTGATTTACACAACATGCCTACTACTTTGAAGATGCAAAATATTTTTTACTGTCATACAAACTAGGAATAAGACAAAAAAACAAAACTTGAGTGTGCATAACTATTCACCCCTCAAGTTAATACTTTGTACAGCCACCTTTTGCAGCAATTACAGCTGCAAGTCTCTTGGGGTATGTCTCTATAAGCTTGGCACATCTAGCCGCTGGGATTTTTGCCTATTCTTCAAGGCACAACTGCTCTAGCACCCTTAAGTTGGGTGGGTTTCGCTGGTGTACAGAAATCTTTAGGTCATGCCACAGTATCTCAATTGGATTGAGGTCTTGGCTTCGATTAGGCCATTCCAAGACCTTTAAACATTTCCCCTTAAACCACTCAAGTGTTGCTTTAGCAGTATGCTTAGGGACATTGTCCTCAAATCTCTGGCATGCTGAAACAAGTTTGCCTCAATAATTTCCTGTATTTAGTACCATCCATCATTCCTTCAATTCTGACCAGATTTCCTTAAAGGCCGAAAAGCTCAATTCTAGTGTAATCTGACCACAGTACCTTCTTCCATATGTTTAGGGAGTCTCCCACATGCCTTTTGGCGAACAGGAAACGTGTTTGCTTATTTTTTTTCTGTAAGCAATGGATTTTTTCTAGGCACTTTATCATGAAGGCCAGCTCTGTGGAGCGAACGGCTTAAAGTGATCCTAAAGACAGATACTCCAAGCTCCACTATGGAGCTTTGCTGCTCCCTCAGGGTTATCTTTCAAAGTTTCAGATTTTTTTTCATAGCCCAAGCCTGATCTGTACTTCTCCATAACTTCGTCCCTCACCTGTTTGGGGAGCTCCTTTGGTCTTAATGGGGCCGCTTGCTTGGAGTTGCCCCTTGTTCAGTGGTGTTGCAGACTCTGGGGCCTTTCAGAACAGTTGTGTAAATACTGAGATCATGCAATGCTTAGACTGCACACAGGTGGTCTTTATTGAACTAATTATGTGACTTCTGAAGATAATTGGTTGTACCAGATCTTATGTAGGGACTTCGTAGCAAAGGGGGTGAATACAAACGCACGCACCACTTTTCTGTTTTTTTATTATCTTTTAAAACAAATTTTTTTCTTGATTTCACTTCACCATTTTGGACTATTTAGTGCATGTCCATTGGATGTAATCCAAATAAAAATCCATTTTAATTCCAGGTGGTTAGGTGGTAATGCAACAAAATAGGAAAAATGCCAAGGGAGTGAATACTTTTGCAAGTCATTGTATGGTACAACCAAAATGAGCATACATTTGCAGGTATGATGTAGACTTTGAGACATTGCAGACATTTACACCGCACCCACTAATTATTTTTTTCTTACTGCCAGTGTAGTATTTCTTCAGGTTGGGCACTACTAATATAACTAAGGAAAAAGTTGTCCTTTTTTAAAAATTAAGGAACTTAAGGAAAACATCAAACTAAAAACACCTCAATGCTTAGTTTGGCAGAAGATCGGGCTGCTGGCGCTCCTCTGTTGGAGATTTGCAGGGCAGTAATGAAGGTGATGGTAGTGACGATGTAAATAAAAGGAGAGTAGATTGATTTTTAATATATTCTGTTCTGTCCTATGTTCTTACCCATTACCTTACCAGGACCTAAGCTTAACAGTACCCAGAACCACTTCCAGCATACCATTGCCATTATTGTTATATCACTATTTTTCTGTTACAAGCTCACAGTCACATTACTAGCAATTACTTTTTAATTAAATAGCCTGCAATGCTCTGGCTTGCTGTCAGTGTCCAGTCACTGGGAGAAGGAGACATTGATCTGCAGCTCCTTAGCACAGCAGAACTATTGAGGATCTCGTTAGACTGCAGTGTCTCATTCTGCAATCACATGAATGCCATTCGGGTGGCGACAAGTCATGGGGGGGGGGTTGTGTTGACAATCATCCCCCTGATTGGTAACTGGCCCCCTTTGAGACCCATGAGGCTCTCTAATGGGGCACCATGGAAACTGTCAAATAGGAGGCATATCATCATCCATTCAATAATAAGAAACTGTCAAAATAATATAAAAGCAAAACCAAAAAAGTAATATGGAATAATAACATGTGCATACACATATGTACATTAACATGCAAACACTTATATGCAAAACATACATGAACACATGAATTACACACAGAAGCACGGAGAACCCAGAATACAGTCCAAATAAGTTATAAAATACATTTAGGGGTTTAAATAGTACAAAAGGCTGGGTGTTTTTTTGCATTAATACTTTCTGTACATTAAGGCGGAGGGCCCTGCCTCACAGGCAGGGCCCTCCTTACCATCTTGTCTTGAATTGTATTGTAATTATAATATCTTCCCTATATTGTAAAGCACTGTGCAAACTGTTGGCGCTATATAAATCCTGTATAATAATAATAATAAGGCAAAAAACACCCAGCACTTTTCTAACATCCCCATCCCCTCCCCACTTACCTGCAGCTGCTCATCTCCTCCCCTGCGACAGGAAGATACACTGGTTTTCTTGAACTTCCTGGTTGCGGGGGAGGGTACTGAGGGCAGAGGAGTCAAGCTGTGACTGCAAGGTTGGGGGCGTGGCCGGCCACACGCTGGGTGTGTCAATGGACGCACACAGCTAGGTGCGGGGACAGCTGTGAGCAGTCAGCTAGCTGATGGAGGCACCTGTACAGTGGGGAGGAAGTGTGTGTGTATTGGGGGGGTGATGCCAGCGGTCTGGATACCACTATATTAAAAAAAAAATCAAGTCTGGCCCCCATATTAGGAAGATAATTAAAAAGATGAAGGTTTGATGTTGCTTTAATATTACTCAAGTGTTAAATAAAGCACAATTGGTTGTAGATTACCTATTTATAATTATGCATACTGCTGTTAGCACAAATGTGCAGATGTATGATATCAGCTTTACAAATTTTATTTTCAAAATAAACAAATAATTACATAAA
>NW_017306904.1:223846-249750 GCF_000935625.1 Nanorana parkeri | reverse complement strand
TATATATATATATATTGTATTCCTGCTAATAACAGATTTATGTAACCGTGATTAAAAAACCCCACGATTTACAAATGTAGTAGTATTGTATGATGTAGAAAACCAGTAACAAAGTAAAAACAGTGAAGTGCCACGGACTGTCAGTTCTTAATAGGACTTGCTTTTAGGCATACTGCAGGATGCTGCCCCAAAGAAGCCGGGAAAGCTGGAAATCTAGGAAATAAGCACAAGAGGGGCGCCTTTCCTGGTGCAGATCACTTTTATTTCAATAAACATAAATAAAAAACCGAATCATACTCACAAACATGAGTGTCACAAAGTCATGAGGTGAGGACTGACAAGCAGTGAGATGTCCACTAGGTGATACCAGTATAGTGGTGACGTTAACGCGTTTCCGGGGCACGCCCCCTTCATCAGAACATCAACTTCATGATGTAGAAAACCACCAATGCTATTGTTCTAAGCAATATCTGAAAAATGTGAAATCTGACTCAGCAACCTGAGGTAGGAAATATGCTCAGGACTGGCAGGTAAAGGGTTATATAAATAGTATTAATTGGGTGAAGCTGATAGCACATGTCACTAATTGAGAATAACTGCGCTAACCACTGTTGTGACATTCAGAGAATGTATCATTGTGGAGATGACCATCAAAAAATATGCAGGTCAGTGTCAGATTAAAATACAATAATTCCTTGCATTACAAACATTCAAATACCTATCAGTTTGTAAACTGCAAGCCTGAACAAGTAAATTTATTCAAATGTTTAAAAAAAAGAAACTGTTTACTACTTTAACAAAAGGAAGGATTCCTGGGTGTCTTATCCTATATAACATTATAGAGCATCGGAGGAGCCATGATGCATACAGATCAGCACAGTCTTGTGGGACTGGGGTATGTTAACATTTCAAGCATGACATTCCTGTTTCATTTCAGTCTCATGCTGGTATTTAACTCTTCCCCAGTGCAGCCAGTCCAGTGAACAGACTTCCTTGTAATGGAATGCACGTGAAGTTGTATTCTTGGCAGCAACCTTGGGCATATTAGGTTAACCCTTAAACTGCCACTGAATTATAGTTAAAAAGGATCATATATATTCACACATTTTATATAGAATCTGTATTTGCATAGTTGCCAAGATTTGAAAACAATAAGAAGGGACACCTTAAAGGGTTTGCAAAACAAAATATTAATTTGTGGATTTGGCCAATCAAGCGGGGTTAACTTCACAGCGTATGTCGTGCAGTGTTGCACCTTTTCCCTTTTGCTTTGTAATATATAGGACAAAATAGGACCTGGGGATACATTGAAGAGAAAGAGTATGTTAAATAAGCGCTGTTGCTAGTGTCAGTGGAAGTAAAATAGCCCCCCCCCCATATTAGTGGTCAGTGGCAGTGTAGTATAACTTCCTCTATTGATGGTCAATGCCAGAGAAATGTACACCCCCTGCATTGGTGGTTAGTGGCAGTGAAGCGTAAACCCCCCCTCCCCCGTATTGCTGGTCAGTAGCAGTGAAATGCACCCCCTCCATATTGGTGGTCAGTGGCAATGAGATGTACCACCATGCATTGGTTGTCAGTGGCAGTGAAATGTACCCCCTTGTATTGGTGGTCAGTGTCACTAAAATATGAAAGGAAACTGCTGAAATTCGAGCTGTCTTTGGGGGCCTCTCTTAAATTGGGAGAATATTTCTTAGCTTGCTGCTAATCTGTGCATAACTGAAATTTGTAAAGTGTATGTATGTTTCACAAAAAAAACAAAAAAAAAAACACACTAAAACACTTGGTACCATGGTACCACAGGCATAACAGGGTTTATAGTTGCTGTGAAAGTGTTATTTTCATCACCTTTGACAATGGTATTGAAAAGACTAAAATATATTTTCGTTTGGATTATCTAGAAAATAAAAAGCATTACATGACTGCCTAGAAAAGCAATCTTCAATTTCATTAACAGATAGGTTTTTTTTCTATTTTAAAATTCAGGGTCTGTATTTAATTAAGAAGCCAGCCTTCAAGGATTCTCATTCAGCACTAATTAATTTGTCTGTCCATTGCTGAAAAATCGATAGTATTTAGCTTTTGATAACACTTCAGAAACAGTCAATGTTTATTTGCATATTTAAGCTTCAGAGTACAGAATGATAGGACAAGTTTGTTCCCAAAGAGGGATGTAATAATATTTCCTGCAGTAAATCATATGTATTTAAATCATGTTTGGACAGTCAATGGAAGTCAACGCGTATAATATAGTAGAGTGACTGCAGAAAAAGACCAAGTGGTTCATTGGGGGTGATTTACTAACCTAAACACACACACACACCAGGTGTGTGTGATTTTCACACAGCAAAACGTATTTATCAACCAAAAAGTCTCTAAAAGCATATTTCCACTAATGCCATATATGGAAAAATCATGCACATGATGCATATATAATGCTGCTTCACAGTTTAGGCAAAAATGGTTAGCTCATGCATTTACATTCCTACATTCATCAACGCAAGCAACACAACATAGAGCTAATTTACACAAGATCCCCTTGCAAATTCATGCAGGGCTTTGCACAACACACCTGCTGGGTGTGTACACATTACAAAGGTGTTTAGATTCCACCCATAGATCATGCTGGGAGGGAACACACTGCAGAGGTGTATACACATTCGTGGTGTGTTTATAAAGTTAGTAAATCAACCCCATTGAGTCTGCCCCCTTTTTTTTTGTCTGAGTAAAGATCTGTGTTTGTCCCAAGCATGCTTACATGCACGTACTGTTGACTGACTCACTACCTCTGTTGGACATCTTTTCCAAGCGTTAACTGTTTTGGTAAAGTGTTACTTTCTAAGCTTAGTTTTGAACCTTCCTCTTGCTAGTTTGAGGTTATGTCCCCGTGTTCTTGAACTTAGCTTCATATTGGAAATATTGCCGTCATGAACTTTATTTGTGCGCCTCATGTAAGTGTTATTTTCATCACCTTTGACAATGGTATTGAAAAGACTAAAATATATTTTCGTTTGGATTATCTAGAAAATAAAAAGCATTACATGACTGCCTAGAAAAGCAATCTTCAATTTCATTAACAGATAGGTTTTTTTTCTATTTTAAAATTCAGGGTCTGTATTTAATTAAGAAGCCAGCCTTCAAGGATTCTCATTCAGCACTAATTAATTTGTCTGTCCATTGCTGAAAAATCGATAGTATTTAGCTTTTGATAACACTTCAGAAACAGTCAATGTTTATTTGCATATTTAAGCTTCAGAGTACAGAATGATAGGACAAGTTTGTTCCCAAAGAGGGATGTAATAATATTTCCTGCAGTAAATCATATGTATTTAAATCATGTTTGGACAGTCAATGGAAGTCAACGCGTATAATATAGTAGAGTGACTGCAGAAAAAGACCAAGTGGTTCATTGGGGGTGATTTACTAACCTAAACACACACACACACCAGGTGTGTGTGATTTTCACACAGCAAAACGTATTTATCAACCAAAAAGTCTCTAAAAGCATATTTCCACTAATGCCATATATGGAAAAATCATGCACATGATGCATATATAATGCTGCTTCACAGTTTAGGCAAAAATGGTTAGCTCATGCATTTACATTCCTACATTCATCAACGCAAGCAACACAACATAGAGCTAATTTACACAAGATCCCCTTGCAAATTCATGCAGGGCTTTGCACAACACACCTGCTGGGTGTGTACACATTACAAAGGTGTTTAGATTCCACCCATAGATCATGCTGGGAGGGAACACACTGCAGAGGTGTATACACATTCGTGGTGTGTTTATAAAGTTAGTAAATCAACCCCATTGAGTCTGCCCCCTTTTTTTTTGTCTGAGTAAAGATCTGTGTTTGTCCCAAGCATGCTTACATGCACGTACTGTTGACTGACTCACTACCTCTGTTGGACATCTTTTCCAAGCGTTAACTGTTTTGGTAAAGTGTTACTTTCTAAGCTTAGTTTTGAACCTTCCTCTTGCTAGTTTGAGGTTATGTCCCCGTGTTCTTGAACTTAGCTTCATATTGGAAATATTGCCGTCATGAACTTTATTTGTGCGCCTCATGCACACCCCACCAACAGGTCATGTTTTATGAATATCCATAGCTAAAGTGTTCTGCTGAGGTACTAATTGTTTCGCCATTGCATATGTGAGGTTGTCCGGAAAGTGCTCCATATCACTACTGATTGACCACCACTGATGGTTGGTGGGACTTGAAGACAGGATTGTAAAAAACTGTAAATTAAAATGCATTTGGAGAAATAAGTAACACATACTTGACTTCGTGTTGGGTAACAGCAAATCTCCAAATAAGGTATCTCCAATAAGATGAATAGTACAGCATATCACATAAGTGCAACCGTTCGGGGTCACAGAGGCTCCCTTTCCTTCCTTGTGATCATCACATGTCTTGCCTGAGGAAGGAGATCCTGCATGACCCCAGAACATTGCACTTATGTGATATGCTGCACTTACGTCAATAAATGACGCGCTATTCATCTTATTTAGAGTGCTGGTGTCCCATTTATATTTTGCGAATGTGACGGAGCCCCCCGTTGGCCACCGCAGCACCCACCCGCTGTTTTTGGACTGAGTATTCAGGAGTGAGATGGGTTCATAGAGTTTTATATCAGTGCTGGAGACACAGGAAGCGGTAAGGAGTCATGAGGCTCATTTTACAAAGCTAACACATCAGAATAAGAATTCTTATTTTCAAAAAGGTAACAGTCAAATGAGATTTAAAAAATACCATCACATGGCTAAAATTAAGTTCCTTATCCTTGTATTTTTTTAATATAATCTTTATTTAACATTTTATAAAAATACAAACAAAAACATACATTATAAACAATTAAACCAACTATCATTACCAATAAAGTATACCTTCCAATACTAGAATCTTATTCATATAGGAAAATTTTAAATAAACAAAGTATATCCCTGTGAAATATGGCACAATCAGTCAGATAGATCACTACATAAACCAAAATGAGGAAAAAACAAACAAAAGAAAAAAGGTATACAAACAAACAAAAAAAAAATAAAAAGGTGTATATTTCCTGAGTAATGTACACATTCTGTAATACCTAAAAAGTATAAAGAGAACTAACTGGGTAAAACGAAGACAGCACCATTTATCTATGATAAAACAAAGATTCACTCCCAGATGGTGAGAGTAATATAAAAAGAAAAATGGGAATCCACAACAGTAGAGAATGGGGATCCCCTCAGTCCCTATTATAGTTCTAACTTTCAAGACTAGAAACCATCTATTTCACCCTGAAGATCAAGAGAGCGATAATTAATCCATGTAGCCCATCCATATACTACAAAACGTATCATATTTATCTTTACAGGTTGCAATCCATTCTTCAGTGTCCATAATAACCTGGAGGACACAATCCACCCTAGTAGGAACCACAGGGTTCCTCTAAAATCTAGCTATTACCTACTTGCTGCATTAAGAAGGTGAGGCAAAGATGTAGCTTTATATGTAGCCATAGAAAAGGGCACTAAATGCAGCAAAAAAGTAGAGGGGGCAAACAGCAAAGTCTTACTAAGGATAAGCTGTATTTGTTCTCTTATATCTTGTCAAAAAGGCTTAAGCTTTGGACAATACGCCAAACATGTAGATGTGTACCAGGTAAACCACAATTCCTCCAACAAAGAGGAGAAGCGTTTTGGTAAAGTTCACCTATGGAATATGGGACCCGTTATTAATTGGAATTGACTGTAAGAAAAATAAAATCCTTTGTAAAACATTCATTTTCAAAATATTTATACCAAGTGAATTAAGTTTTATCCCATGGACGAATATCTCCAGTAATCACTTGCAATATTGGTAAATAATTAAATTCAAACACTCGTCTCAAGGAGCTTGGAAGCTGGATTTCTAAATAATGAAAATGGTTCGATGCCCATGCAAAGGTATATGAGGACCGCAAGTTAGAACTGACTGCTGAAGAACAATTCAATGACAACATTTTTGATTTGGAATGGTTAATACGAAACTTGGAGAGAGCACCACAGGTGCATAATTCTTGAAGCAAATTAGGGCGTGAGATCTGAGGTTCAGTGAGAAAAAATAAAATATTGTCTGCTTATGCTGACAGTTTATGCTCTGAATTACCTATTACGATCCCGTGTATAGCAGGATTATTTAGAATCTTAGTAAGAAGGGACTCTAAAATAAGACAAATAATAGGGAGACAATGGGCACCCCTGTCTATTTCTATTACGTATTGCGAATGGAGAAGACAGGGAACCATTAACTAACTCAGGCCTCCAGATTACTATAACGTGCTAAAATCCAGCGCCTTTTTTCAGTCCTATACCAATTGCATGAAGGGTCTCCTCTAAAAACACTCAGTCCACCCTATCAAATGCCTTTTCAGAATCAGTCGATAGTAGAAGGCATGGTGGAGAGGCTGAGCCGGACTCAATTCAGTGAATCAAATTAAGAGCTTGGTTGGTATGTATGAATGGGCATGTATGAATGAGCGCTTATAATCTATAGATACAGTATGTAGGGGTCTTCGGCAGGCAAATTGTATAATGCTTCATAATAATATTGCCGGAAAACCTCCAAAATCTTAGAAGTATGTTGGACCAATTCCCCAGAGGCTGTATGGCGCTTTTTGAGTTTTATTTATATATTATAATGGTGGCTGTTGGACTTTTTTCAGATTTGTTTACCAGCTGGTCTCTGGAGTCAAGGGACTGCATATATGTACCCCCATTGATCTTTAAGAGGGAGATTAAACTACCAATTGGGTGCTTAGTTGCATCAACAGAATATTGGAGGTAATTATACCTCGGCTTTAGGAATCTTTTGATGTTTTGATGAGGGTGCTTTTGTTTAGTGGGATATATTGTCTATCTATTTATACTTAGATTGGCGCACTTCAGTGTGGTGTCCCGCAAAGTGCTAGATTGCCGATGGTACCGCCACGCTTATTCGGTATGTAGGGGAGTGTTTTTTTTTCCGTTCCACCTCCGACAGTGAGGAATCCCTACGGACCATAGACACCCCATAGTGAGTATATAACTTTGAATACATACTGTATGTGTATGTACAGTGTATTTTAAAGTATGTAGCACTTGATTGCCATCTATAACAATATATTTGAAATATCTCTAAATTGACTTTACACCGTTGTCCCTATTAGAAGAGTTTCACCTCAACCCCTGATGAAGCACTCAGCGAAACGCAATGGAAAGCAAGCATACCACTGATAAGAACAATTGATATTGTTTTGACTTTATAGGAGCTGTTACAGTTGGATACCAGACTCTGTATCAATGATGTTATCTAAATATTGACTCAGTGGAATAAGGTGTAATGTTCGGGGGGTATGTTGTGGTTCTTTACAACATTTTTTATCGCATGGTTTTAATGCTTTACCCTATTAATAAAGTTAAATATTTTAAACATTGCTAATTATGTGTGCAATGAATGCCCTCTGAAACCCCAAATTATCTATGTTCAAACCTTTGAATCTAGGAAACCATGTTGTCAGACCATAAGAGGAAGTTAGGGCTTGAGTGCATTTCTGACAGAATCAGTATGTATTTTATTGTACAGTACTTGCACGGTCTTTAAAAGGATAAAACATGGCGAAATGTGCATGCATTGCATAGATGTATTGCATATTTTTTTTCTTTATTTTTCCCCTGACATAGACTTTAATTCTACATGATTTCTACTTGCAAAATTCATGTGGTTTTTTTCCCCTGTGAACTACAATATCTGACTCAGAAGTAACCGAGACCTTTACATCTGATCAGATATATTATCATTAAAATTTGTAGAATGTTTTCAAATTTTGATATTTCTAATTCATCTAATAAACAAAAAAATTCCAAATGTAATTTGCTATGGTCCCATTAGCAATGAAGCATGCATTGGGTTTCACATTCCCTTTTAAGGTCACTTTTATATGTGACAATTACACCTGCATGGAAAGAGTAGCACATCATGCTTGGGTAAGCCAGGGGAATTAATAATGA
Organism: Nanorana parkeri; assembly: GCF_000935625.1. NCBI lineage: Eukaryota > Metazoa > Chordata > Amphibia > Anura > Dicroglossidae > Nanorana > Nanorana parkeri. Next base: position 241,731 of record NW_017306904.1, on the reverse strand, counting down.
AAAATGCAATCTATTTCTAAGAGTCTTCCAGGAATAGAAAAAACAGGTGTAGTCAGGGAAACGACTTCAAGTTAGAGAAGCTAAATTTGCAGTCTTATTAACTTATTTCGATCTAGGCAAGCAGTTCACTCTGGGCATGTTTCAGACCTTAGAAGTACACTTTTGGATAACAATTTTCACTGAAATAACTGTTTGGGGTGCAGCCATGCCAGTGATCCCTACTTTTATCGGATCTGAGCATATCTACATATGTTTCGGGCCTTATGATTGTTTCTGCTGATTCTTTTAGTATTATTATTGTTCTTGACAACCAAACCAGCCATTAATCTGTACAAAGAGGTAAGTTCCTTATTCAGAGCTTTAGGGAGCTGGGAACAAATTAGAAAAACAATCTTGCAGAGACAGTTCCATTGGTAATCATCCTCATGTGATAACTCAGGATGAGCGAATCGACACGGGTTTGGTTCATGGGGGATACGCAAACTCAGTGTGAAGTCCCCCAAGCCCAGGGCTTAGTACTGAACCCCATTAAAATCTATGTGAGGAGAATGTTGTTGTTCTGATAATTTTTAAGGCTGATACCCTTTATGCTGCATAATTAGACCCTCTTCCCACTATATGGTAATTTGTATTTTTTTTTTAATGAGTACTGTCACTATTAATATTTAAACCTCTGAGTAGGATTAAACTTTATATTTATTATGTATTATTTATTACACTATTTACATATGGGACTAGTGGGGTCCAGGGAGATTCTTTAAAATGCTCATTAAGAACTAGGATACCACAGATAATGAGGAAGTGGAAAATCAGCCAGCAGCAGGATCTTGGAATAGGAATTTTAGGCCCACAGTTATGTCTTGGGATAGGACTTTTAGGCCCACTGTTAATAGAGAAAAAGAGCACAAATAGGGGTTTTAATAAAATAATTAAGAGACTGCAGAGGATACGGCAGTATAAATGGGCCAGCAGCACGACCGTTTTAATCAGGGATAATAGGCCAAACTGGTGTATACATTTTATTTAATGTATGGGGATAGAGGAGTGCATTGAATGTGAGTGATAAAGTTACATATTTACAACTAGTCCACCCTATGTGTTCATGTGTGTCATTTTATTTTACATCAGTGTGTTTGAATTTGTCAATATTCACTGCTGATACCACTACTTAACCACCTCCTGTCCATTGGTCGTTCCTGAATGGCCGGATGGGAGCCTTATAGAAGCAGGAGGGCGTCTTGTACGCGGCGCCCAGCGTGCACATGAGGGAGGAAACTGTCAGAAAACTGTCAGCGATGGCTGTTTACATTCAAGCGATCAGACGTCTCTAGAGATGTCCGATCACTTATATTAAGTGCTGGTGTACGCCCCCCACCATTGCCGCCGCTGCTGGTCCCAAGATCTGCTGTGCCCAGTGCGGCTGGAACCAGCACGGCAACTCTGTCACAGGAGATCAAAGGAAGATCAGTACACGATCTCCCTTTGATCTCCTCTCCAGTACCCAAATGCAGAAGTGATGTACATTACATCACTTCTGCATTCAGTGTCACCCTCTGGCTACAGATGCCAGTGAGAAGCTGCTGAAGCAGATCTCTGCTTCAGCAGCTTCTCTGGAGGTCCCTAGGTGACATTAGAGGTCTTAGAGACATCTGAAGTCTCCAATAAGAGGAAAATGGCTGTCAGGGTTCCTGGTTTGCAGCATTCTGGCTTGGCTGTCATTTTACTCACCTGTGATTCCTCCTTTGCCTGAGCAGACTCTGTAACGTTGCTCACTACCCCCAGGCTCCCTCTTATGGCCAGACAGGAGAGCATCATCTGAGAGAGTTGTGCTCTGACAATGGTCTGGCCAGGAAGGGGGTTTAACACCCTGGTCTTTAAGTGGTTAAAGGAAGTTCCAATTTTATGCTACTCTGCTTTTTCAGATTAAACCTCCTTTGTACCAAACTTAATTTGTGGAAACGTGTTCTTGTCAGGGACCAAGTTATTGACTGTACAGTAACCATTCATTCATTCGTAGATCGCAATCATGTCTCTTCTTAAGCGCATCTACCCTAACGTAAATACCTTTCATTTACCTAATCGTTCCTCATGACTGAGTTCCTCCAGCCCCCTAAGTAATTTTCTATGTCATCTATAAACAAACAGCATCAGCCCCAAGACAGAACCCTGGGGTACACCACTAGCAACCCTAGCCCATTAAGAGGCTGAATCATTTACCACTACATCCTTTCATGAAGCCAGTTTTATATCTATGTACATACAATTTGACTCCAATACACCTTAGTTTTTAAATTAAGTGTTTGTGGTGCACAGTGCCAAATGCTTTTGCAAAATCCAGATAAATTACATTTACTGCCCTTCCTTCTATCTAAACTACTGCTCACTTGCTCATATAATGTTAACAGGTTGGTTTAACAAGAGAGGTCTATAAATCTATGTTGATTGTTAGTTATAATACTATTTTCAATGACTAATTATTGAATAGAGTCCTTTAGTACTCCTTCAAACACCTTGCAAACTATTGATGTTAGGCAGACTGGCCTGTAGTTCCCTCATATACATCTAGACTCTTTTAAAATATTGGAGGCACATGTACGCTAAGTCATTCAGTCTGTAGAATTCCAGTCATTAAGGAGCCTTTAAAAATCAGGAAGAGTGGCTAGGCTAAGACCAATCTAAGCTCCCTGATGATGACTTGGGGTGTAAGCCATCAGGCCCTGGTGACTTGTTTATATTTAGCATTTTGAACCCCATTTTCTGACAACTTGCATTGGTATTGACATTACTAATCCTTCTAATAATTCTTTCTTTTTCTAGAGTATACATTAAAGAAAACAGTCTAACACCTTGGCCTTATCCATGTAATTTGTGGCCAAAGTATCACATTTACCCATCATGGAATCTACTTGTTATGTCCTTACCTTTTTTTCCCCTTTGATATGCAGTACTATGCAAAAGTTTTAGACAGGAGAAAAAAAAATGCTGTAAAGTAAAAATGCTTTCAGAAATAAAAGTGTTAATCATTTATTTTATCAATTAACAAAATGGAAAGTAAATGAACAGAAGAGAAATCCAAATCAATATTTGGTGTGGTCACCCTTTACCGTCAACACAGCATCAATTCTTCCAGGTATACTTCCACACAGATTTGAAGGAACACCGGAAGTAGGTTGTTCCAAACATCTTGGAGAACTAATCACAGATCTTCTATGGATGTAGGCTGCCACAAATCCTTCTGTCTCATGGTGTAATCCCAAACAGACTCGATGATTTTGAGATCAGGGCTCTGTGGGAGCTAAACCATCACTTTCAGCACTCCATGATCTTCTTTATGCTAAAGAGAGTTCTTAATGACATTGGCTGTATTTATAGAACTTTTTTTTTTTTAGTTGGTTTCTTTAGGAATGTGCTTCTGTTAATCTTTTTTAGCTGTTCTGGTTGCATGCATGTATTTCCTATTACATTTCTTGTAAGTTTGAATGTTCTCCCTGTGCTTGTGTGGGTTTCCTCTGGGTACTCTGATTTCCTCCTACACTCCAAAGACATGCTAAAAAGTAAATTGACTCCTGTCTAAATTGTCCATCGTAAGTATACATGTGAGATATTGACATTAGATTGTAAGATCCTTGAGGGAAGGGAATGATGTGAATGCACACTATGTAAATTGTTGGTGCTATATAAATACCTGTAGTAATAATAATAACTAGGGATGCACCCATACCGTTTTTTTTGGTATCGAGTACGAGTACCAATATTTTTTTTTGGTACTTGCCGATACCGAATACTGATACCAGAAGTCCCATTAAGGAAGCCACGTTTAATGACTCTGCACCAGGCTTCCTGATTAGCCGGGAAGCCATCTCCTTGCTCCGTCATCACCAGGTGACAAGGAAGCATGGAGCCAGCTTTCTGGCCAATCAGGAAGCCAAGGGGCAGGTAATGACTCACCGCTTGGCTTCCTGATTGTCCAGCTTCTTGACCAATCAGAAAGCCAGGCAGCGATTCATTACAAGCCACCCGGCCTCCTAATTGGCCAAGAAGCCGGCTCCATGCTCTCTCGTCACCAAGTGGCACCTGGCTTCCTGATTGACCAGGTGACGAGGAAGTGTGGAGCCAGCTTCCCGGCCAATCAGGAAGCCGGGGGTGAGTAATTACCCACCCCCAGGGTTCCTGATTGGCCGGGAAGCCAGCTCCATGCTCTCTCGTCACCAGGGAGCATGGAGTCAGATTACCGGGCAATCAGGAAGCCAGGCAGCTTGTTAACCTTCTTGGCGGTATTCCCAAGTGTGGCTCGGAGTTAATTTTCTGTACCATAAGCGTTAACCGCGAGCCACACTCGGGAATACACAGCGCGTCTCTTACCTTGTCCCTCGAGCCGCACTGTGTTCTCCGGCTGATCCGTCTTCCGGGTACCGTCCTTTGCGAGCGTACGCGCCGCAGGGGGGCTTCAAAAGGAAAAAAAATACGAAAACAGAACAAAAAAAAGAAAAAAATCATACCGCCAGGGAGATTAATACTCACCGCCCGGCTTCCTGATACCAGAAGTTCTGTTTTGTAATATGCTGTTTTATTGTGAGAATGGCACATCACCACATATACCCAATTTAGAGGCCACCTGGGTGGCAAAAATGGAACTTCTTGGCGGAGGCAGCTCTAGACTTTGTGATGCCTTAGGCGAAACTCAAACTGAGGCCCTCACATGCACCCATAATGAAAAAAAAATGCAAATGATAATAAAAAATGAACTGTGGTGGTCAGTGATGGTAGAGGGAGGCAGACATCCAGCGGAGGGACCCAGGCTGATGCAAGGATTTCTGCCTACCTATCCTCCCCCCGACACCCTCAGATGGCTGCCTATGCAGCCTTACAGTAGCGATGGCCCTGGTCCCATGTCCCGTGTCACCCTTTCTTCAAGCAAAACCCGAACACTGTAGTACCGCGCAGCATTTCTTTTTGAGAATATACAGAAGAGAGCGAGGAAAGACAGCCAGGAGGATGAGCGAGGAGAGAGATGCCAGAGGAGAGAGAGCAAGGAGAGACAGCCAGGAGAGTGAGAGAGAGAGACAGAGAGGAGATACAGCCAGGAGAGACAGCCAGGAGAGAGTGTGAGGAGGGACAGCCAGGAGAGAGAGAGAGAGAGTAAAGAGAGACAGCCAGGAGAGAGAGTGAGTAGAGACAGCTAGGAGAGAGACAGAGAGGAGAGACAGCCAGGAGAGCAAGAGAGAGAAAGAGAGAGAGGAGAGAGAAAGCCAGAAGAGAGAGGAGAGAGACAGCCAAGAGAGAGCCAGGGGAGGGAGAGAGAAGAGACAGCCAGGAGAGGGAGAAAGAAGAGACAGCCAGGGGAGAAAGCAAGGAGAGACAGCCAGGGGAGAGAGTGAAGAGAGACAGCCAGGGGAGAAAGGAGAGACAACCAGGAGAAAGAGTGAGGAGAGACAGCCAGGAGAGAAAGGAGAGACACCCAGGAGAGAGGAGAAACAATCAGGGGCGAGAGAGAAAGCCAGGAGAGAGCGTGAGGAGAGACACAGCGAAGGGTAAACGGTATTAACAAGGTACAGCAAGGTTAGAGTCCAGGGTCACAGGGCTGCAATCAGGGCACAGCAAAATGTAAATGGAAATAAGGTACAGAAAGGATGGGGTTACAACCCACGCTTAGGGTGTCCAGTCACTCTGCAGAGATGGTAATCCAGACGGTGACCCAGGAGATGTAGCCTCTGTGGAGTCTGTGGATCCTCTTCAGCAGATGAGCAGGATCCTGAGCAAGGAGGGTCTTGGGGTCCTGTGTGACCTTGCCCCAGCTATGGACCACCAGGCAGGTAGACTAACAGGGCAAATGGAAAAATTAGAGAGAGCACCGAGTCAGGTATTTACTTGCTTTATCCTGAGACTGGCCCTGGCAACAAGCACCCCTCCAATCTGGCTCAGCCACAGCTTAGCATGTGCGCTTTATTCTCAGCAGAGGATAGCATTGTGGAAAGTGGGGCCATACCCACTGGGACAGAGCTGCTCCCTCTGAGTTGACAGGCTGGCCTGCATGTGTTAAGTCTACATGCAGGCACAGCAGTGGGACTAGATTGTCTGGTGCCCAGCACAAAGGGGGTGTGGAGCAGAAGGACCTATGTACAGTCTCAGGATGGTGGTGAGCTGGCAGCCTTCCTGTTGCACACAGCGCACCCCAATCACACCACCTGTGTACTGGGAGCTGATTAAAAAATGTTTTTAATGTCCCCCGCTAGTGCGTGCGTATTAATGTAATGCGCCTATATATGAAAGTGATGATCATGCTAAACATGTTGGGTATCGCAGCAAGCGCCAGAGTGAGAGCAAAATTTTAGGGCCAATATTCCCATATATCTCTTGGGGTGGGAGGTGGCGTGGCAGTGCATTGAAGTCAATGGCTCCACAGCCACGCCCCCCGTCTGCAGTGCGATCGGACATGTGGCAAAACATTGCCTGTGTCTGCTCCACTGCGAATGTAAAAAATAGAGCATGCAGCATTTTTTTGTGTTTGCAGTGAAACGGAACGAAGGCAATGTTTTGCCACATGTCTGATCACACTCCGGGCGGGGTGGTGGCTGCGGTGCCATTGAATTCAATGCACTGCTATGCCCCCTCCCACCCCACAACATAGGGGGGAGCTTAGTGTGCAATTGCTGTACGTTCCAGCAGCTACTGCTCTGGAACGCACAGCAAATGGTGTAAACAAGCCCTATAGCTACACCATGTGATTTAAACTCCTCAAATGAAGTTCTATCTACACTTTGTAAAAGCACCACTCTGTCTGAGGCCCCGTTCACACCAGGGTATTTGTGAATCAGCGCGGTTTCCGCGCGGATTTTAAAAGGGAGGTTTTGGGTGTTTCTAATTGCATTTCAGCACGGATGTATGGAATCGTTCATGTCGGCGGATCAGCGGGGCCTAAAACATAAGAATTTGTAAATACAGATATGGGAAAAACACCAACACGCTATCATTTGTTAAATTGATGGACAGAAACTTGACTTGAAAAGAGGTATCAACTGAAGGAAAATCTGTCGGTGTCCGATCCCCTGTTCACTGCGTGTCCCGTTCTAGCTGCCTGATCTGATGTGCACCGCGGTGAGTCTGCTGCAGCCATCCAGTTCCCTCTCTCATGCTTTTGCTCTGTGTGTCGCCTCTCTCTCTCCCCTACTGCTCTCGCAGCTGGGCTGGAGATGGAGAGGTGTCCCAGTAGGACTATACGTGTGAAGAATGAAGTGCCGGCGGGGGAGCGCTCTGATCCTGCAGTCAGATGCGCATTTCTCCAGTACCACCCCCATCCCCCCTCCTCAGCGCGCCATCCCTACTGACCCCTTTTGTACATTAGGTAAGTTAGGCGGCTGTGAGGCCATAGGCAGCCGCCTAACTTTCCTAATTAAAGAGCCGCCTCTGCTTGTTGCCAATGCTATTAATTGTAAAGAGACCATAAGGATTGTGTGTTTTTATCCAGAAATAAAGGTCACCTTACTATATTACAGCATCATGCTAGGTGAAGGGCAGAGGTGAGAAGAATAGGCACCAGCATTTATGCTTTAGCAGGTATTTATTCATACTTTTTGTTGATCACTATATACTTGCCATGTATAAACACGCCAAAGGAGTTTTTTTTTTCTTTTTCTTCAAACTCAAGGAGTTTTACCTGCATTTATCTTTTTAAGATTCATAGAAATGCAGAAATAATTAGCATTCTTTAAATAATATGTAGTGTTAATCCTCCACTCTCTCAAACCTTTGCAAAATGACGTACTCTTATTAATAATAGAGCCCAAATGCTCTGTTTTATAGTTACATTTCTCGAGATGCAGGAGAAATCCAAAGAAGGGAATTCACACAAAGAGTAACACTGCCTTTGATGTGGTGTGAAAAACAGACATCTGTTCACCATACATTAAGACGTGAGCAGCATTGCACCATGTTACCTCCGTTTCCATGGCAATAACAAACCAATGAATGAACCACACAAGGGATGAGTGAGGTGAGTAAGTGTGAAATTGATTCAGTTGTACACAGGAAAATGTGGAACTGATTATTTTTTCAGGATGCAATTTCTGGTAGGGAATACCATTTCTACTTACTAATGTTATCACAACTGTGCATGTTTCGTCCTAATCAATGTAATCCATTTTTAGTTGTACGATTTTATTTATTTTGTATGTGGAATTTTCTTATATCTCTCAATTTGTTTCCATAAATAGTGTGATGGAAAAAGAAAGTGCTGCCAAATCAAATTGTGCCTTGGCTACAGTATACACATGCATGTCTGAATTTACAGCAAATGCAAAAAATATTAGTCGGTTTATTTTTTTCATAGAAGGGTACAATGCTGAATGCGTGTGTGTGAAGCTGTGTATCCTGCATTTTGTTGCAAATCTATTTTGTAATGACTATAATGTTATGGATTTTGTGGGCATAAATGGCAGTAATAAAAGATTTTAGTATATTACCATGTTTATGGAATGTTTCTAATTCTCAGCCAGCATGTTAGGATCTGTGTAATAATATTAGTGTGGTTTTTAATGTGTGATATATAATGGCTTTGAATCTATTCTCTGTGCTCAAATCACACAGGTTGGCTGACGTGGTGAAAAAAAAACAAACATAGTTCATTGAAAAATATGTTGAATAGACTATATGTACAGTAACTCTTGAAATCTGCGTAGATTGATAGTCCTGAGGGTTTTATACAAACATATAAAGGGATGGAATATTATTTATTATTTAATTGGGCTGACCCTTGTAATAGTATAATAGTTCAGCTAAACTTTCCAAGATTGTAGACATTTAAAGAGGATGCGTTTTGGTGTATATTTGCTCTCATTGTTTAGAAAAAAAACCTACATTTAAAAAACACAATTTCAAGTCCGGTAAATATGAAACATTGCACAGGACTATTTACCTTTCCAGCAAATAGATGGAGATCCTGAGATCTTTGCCAGACACCCTCTAGGCTGGGAGCACATCTGTAGAGCAAATGTGCTACTAAAACCACCCCTGATTAATTGCTCGTGATTGTTGTGATCTATCGCTACACATGAGGGACAATGGAGTGTAGCGTGTAGTTGCAATTAATCACTAATGAACACACATTGCTCCCGATTTTTTGTGATCCATCACTACTACATGCAACTATCTGTGAAGTGATGGCTAGCGAATGATCCTGGGAAATTTCAGTAGCACAATTACACTATCAAAAGTCACCCATGTAAACAGTGTCTAAATGTTTTAGGCTAAAAAGATTTATTGTTTATAAATCTCCAGTAGCTCACATTTAAATACACAGCTTGATGAATCAGCAAATTGGCTCCTACCCCTTTTCTTCTCTCCCTTTCTCTGCTCAACTTGAGAGAGAGAGAGAGAGAGTCTGAAGACAAACACGTTCTGCTATGATGTCTCGTTAGAAAACCCATAATGTGTCACCAGTGTCATGGGTGCACCCTGCATCAAATGTTTATTTGTAAACAGAGGGGCGGGGAGTGCTCCGGCCACAGGTGATTGGGTCAAGAGGGGCATGTGTCACTGACAGTTTTGCGCAGGCTCTGGTGAACTTAGTTCATGTCCCTAAAGCACATAATACTTTTTGATTGGGGTAAGCAGTGTAAGATTAATAGCCTATAGCTGATATAGTGATATATGTTTGATAAGTCTCTGAAGGTTCTCATTTATCCAGGTCATGGTATTGCTAGTAGTAGTTAGTCACATTCTACTGAACCTTTTCTGTACTGTTTACAGCACAGACATGTTTCTACTCATCCATGCAGTTTTCTTACACAGGGGATACATGGGTAACCCACTGGAATGTTCGATAATGTCCTCAGAGCCTTGTCGATTGTGGTTCGAAATTTTGTTTGATTTTCAATTTATTTAACATTTGAGTTTGGAATAAATTGAGTTTTCTGAATGAAAACCCACATTCATTGTTAGAAGTTTGTTTGATCGAGAAGAAATTTCCAGCTTGCTACTTCAAATTTTTTCATCATTGCGGTCGAAATTGATCATTGATTTGACCACATCAACAACTAGAAAGTCAAACAAATGTTCCAAAATTGATTTTGTGCGAAATTCTAACCGTGTATACCCAACTTAAGCTTTAATGAGTGTCAGGAATATACCCCAGCATTTATAGCATCACAGATAACTCAGTCCCTTTAATCTTATGGAATGTGTTACAGCAGATGTTGATCGTACAAGAACATGATAGAAGGTTTTCACAACTCTAAAGTCCAGCTGAATGTGACTAATATGTATATATATTAGTATATATATATATATTGGGGCGGCCCGAGGCTCCGCCCACCGGCTCCGTAGTTTGCGGCCGGCGGACACCTTACACCGGAGCCCGCAACTTCCCACAAGGTCACCGCTGCCGCCCTCTGCGCTCTGCCGCCCCGAGGCTGGGCCTCGGTGGCCTTGTGGGAAATCCGGGCCTGTATATATATATATATAACATATTGAATGTGACTAACTAGCAGATGTTGTTTCATTTTGCTTATTAGTTATTCCACCATCTTTTCACAGCCATGTTGTATTATGTTTCAGGCACATTGACTTTATTTTGGGCAATGTCTGGCCAATGCTTGTAGTGGCTTTTTGGCAAAAGAATGATTGTGGTTGGATGCTTTTAGATATTAACTTCTTCTTATGCATTTTCTGTAAATAATAAAACATTTTCTCTTTAGAGAATATTTTTTTAAATGACTTAAACATGGTTATGCATTTCATGTAAACTTTATTTGCTAATAGGAAAAGTGGACAGAGTACTTTAAAGGGAATCTGTATTTTTGGGTTTATTATAGATGCATATGATTGTTAGCCTAATTTAAATGTTCTTATCAAGGGTTGTTGTTTCTATGTATAGTTTACAATTATAAATGCATATGAGCCATATGTGCTCATCATGTGCACAGAATGGGCTTCCTGCCTAGACCTGCCATACATTGAGTGTGAAAAAAGTCTATCATTCAGCTCAGACTGACTGGAAATAATCTCTTCATATACCTAACTGATTGTATCTCAGCAGCTCTTATAATACTATGCACACTTCTCGATATGCAAATATAAATTAGAGGTTGAATTAACAAATCTTTATATAAGAAACATTTAAAATGCATAGATCTTGTTTTCAAGACATCTAGACATTTGCACTTTGTTCGTTAGACACAGTTTAATGCATATCTAAACTGTATAATTTTATGTTTACCTTTTACCATTTTATTGGCCATACCCTGAAAAGCAATAAGGCCACCTCATACCTCCACCTCTGTCACTTTTGGGCTGCTGGCCTGAATACAGCCACTTACGCCTGTGCTCTAGTGCACTGAAATTCCAAATACGGAGCCTCGCATATGGGGAAACAAGACTTGAGCCTGCAATAGAGTATAATGGCAGTCCTTAGTAACAGTACTAAGATGCTGTTATCTTCAGTGTCAGTTCCCTAACTATCTTGAGCATGTGCTGGACTATAGGTGGTGTGGTATGGGCTTATTGCTACTTATGTCAGGTGAATGTCACCCGAACTTTAAACTTCAGAATTCTTTCCAGGCTAAAGTTCCCCTTTGCCATACAGTACTTCTGGTGCTGGAGCAACAGGACACATACTTTTAAATTATTCAACAAAGAGTGCAAAGAGTTTGAAGTGCAGTAATCATTTATAATGATACTGTAAAATAAGAAATATTGGACTGGCTGGTGAATTAATCAGACCTTTGAAATTAAACTATGGACTGTTTTATATATGCTGCAAATATCATTTTATCCTTCAGCAGTATTTTACATTTTAGTGTAATGTTTACTTAAATGGTAACATTTAGGGCACCACAATGTGTGGCTGTAAAAGGGGATATATCTTTTTTTTTTTTTTATTATTTGATTTTCTAGCATGTCCCTTTGGCAAAAGTAAGTCTAATGATCAACTTCTTTTAAGGGCATAGGACCACCCACAGATTGAATTTCACTCCAAAACTCGCTCTGTGTGTACCCAGCTTTACTCCAACTCCCTCCTGCTGTGTACAGTTGGCTCTGTATGAAGTTTCAATAAAGGAGTGACAGCCTGAAAGGAAATGGCTCCTGCTGTGTATCCTCTTTTGAAAACCTATAATGTCCTGTGGCAAGGGTGGATACTGTATTAAATATTGTACAGTAATAATGTTATAATTAAAATAATCAATTAAAATAAAATTGGCCCAACATAGTTCCCTATGTCCATGCCAGCTTAGCTCCTTTGTTGGTGTCTCTCATCCTGTGACCAGCAAGTAAAACAATCCATCTCTGTCTTACAGATTAGTCCCTATACTGCTCCCTACACTGTGACCTGTCAGAACACTACTCTGAGGGTGTAGTCACACCATAGTGCATGCAAAAATGCAGTGCTGTCAGTTGCAAGGCGCTAAATTCACTGCTTCCACTGTTGCGCGTTTATACGATCCCTGATATGCATTTCGATGTGCTGCAATGCGTTTTTTCTTTCTATTGAGCTTTTGTTGTTATGTCTCTATAGCAACTTTTTTATTTTTTGTGTATTGTGTTTGTACACGTTGGAGCGCGTTTGTGTGCATTGTGCTGAACAAAGTAGCTGTATATCATGACATGTCCAGAATTTTTTCATACAAACTCGAAAACTTACAGATAGAATATTTTACCCCTAAACTTATCACTTTTCTAAAAAAAACTTTCAAAGATTACAAATTCCCTTATATCCATTAATTCAGCAGCATATGGTGCCAGTGTAATCCCTTCATTTGGCTACATTTAACACATAATGGCAAATAATTTTTTTTTGTTTTTGCTGCAAGCAAATCTTGAAGTTGTCAGGCATATTGGATGCAGTATTCTACATTTGTAGTAAGATCAAATAAGCTACAATGCCAGTAATAACATAAAACAACACATTGTATTTGATATCATATTTTGTCAAGCAAGGCAAAATGAAACACATAAAAAATAGTTTTCATCAAAAAGAAGGATATAAGTTTGTTATAAGTCCTATACTATATTCATGCCTATCACTTTCTTTTACATTGTAGGACACTTTCAAATTGATATGGGCATCAGTGAAAGTGCTTTGAACAGTATATGTATTCTATGAGAAACATATAAGAACTATTACCATTGCAGTAAAAAAGAAAATAATTTTACTGGAAGAAAGAAGTGAAACTATCTAGACATTGGTAATTACTGGTAATTAAAGAGAACAAATAGAAAAAATAAGCTACGGTAGTATTTAATTTTAGTCACAGGTATTTATATAGCGCTCACATTTGCTTTTCATGTTGCACATTCACATCAGTCCCTGTCCTCAAGGAGCTTACAATCTAAGGTCCCTGTCTTGCATGCATACATACAGGGCCTGATTTAGACCGGAGACAATTAACCTACCAGCATGTCTTTGGAGTGTGGGAGGAAACCAGAGTACCTAGAGGAAACCCACACAAGCACAGGGAGAATATGAAAACTCCACACAGTGTCCTGACCTGTATTGGAATCGGGGACTCCCAGCGCTGCAATGCAGAAGTGCTAACCATTAGGCCACTGTGCTGTATTATCAAGCCTTGAGGAACATGATGATTGTTCAAACTAGGAAGTCTGAGCTAGTGAAGTCTGGAGATTTCCCTGCAGCGGACGGAAGTGATTTCTGTGGGAGGTCTTCCTTGTAGACCAGTGACACTGGTTTGATTCTATGCAAAAGACTCAGGAATTGGAATAATTATTTGAAAAGGGTCTATTTAGTTTTTTTTAGTAAACAATGTGTAGTAAACAATGTGCTATAAAGATAGATACTTCCATGTGTTGTCGTTTGTCACACATATGTGAACAGCACAATGGTGGGCTTTAAAGCCTGGTCGCTGCATGAATGCGCCCCACTGTTCTGTGCTGAAAGCGTGCTCACCGTGTGCGCCCAAGCATAGTGACCAAGCTGTCAATGACAGCAAGCAGTCATTGTTTACAATCAGGAGCCATTGACAGGCTCCCTGTCATGTGATCACTGGGTCAGCCAATCACAGCATCAAACTTTAGTGTCCCATAGCACTCCTGACAATACAGGATACAACCCAAATTTGCGGGTGGGTGCTGCAGGGACTGCAGATGCCGTCACCAATCAGATCAAAACACATAGAATGGTAACTAGCACTCCAATGCGTATACTGTCAATTCTTCTTCATTGACAAGAAAAAGCCATACCACAGTGCATAGCAACGTTTCAGAACCATTTAGGTTCCTTAAGAGATCCCTGGATGATCGAGGCAGCACTGAGGCTGTGACTAGATCTGAGAGGCAGCAGGTCACACTGTACATAGATACCTTTATATGATAGATGACAATTTATATTGTGGCATGATTTGTTTGTTCTTTATGATGTACAGAATGGCACACAATTTACTGTAAAATGTTGTCTGGTATTACTTTGTTTCCCTGATGAAGGGACTGAACTGTGACATTATTTTTTCTGGCCAATAAAGAAGAATAGACTATAGAATACGCATTGGAGTGCTGGTGACCATTCTATGTGTTTTGAGCCAACCACAGCAATCACATTGGGATTGGAAGCCCATCCCTGTCTCCCGTTATTAAGTAACTTTTAAAGGGCCGGTGGCAAGAGGTTAGGTTACCTTGTCAGTATGCTAAATTGGGTAAACATGATGCAGTACTACAATGCATACATGAGGCATTTGTTTTGTACAGCTTTGGATGTCTTTAGTTCCCTGGGTTATTGGCCCTCGTCCTTCATGTACAGGGCAGGACTACTGGTCCTGCATTGTACTTGATGGTGTCAGTGTGCAACTGCCTGCTGGAGAATCGATGAGAAAAGGCTTCAGGAGACTGATCACACAGTGTAGAGGGTGCCTTTCAAAGTGAGGAATAAGGTAAGTATTACACCTTATTCTTCTACCCCTAGACCTAACGAACATTTAACCGTTGCATTGTCGGGAGGAACCAATGCAAGGGTATTTTGTTCTGGTGCCTGGAGTGGAACTTTAACATTGTATAATAGACATGTGCACTGGCAAAAAATGTATTTAGTTTTGTTTTGATTTGGATTTTGCGTTATTTTTTTTTCGGGATTTGGGTCCGCAAGTCAATTCGTTAGCGGTAGTCTTTACGAATGTTCGTTTTCTTTTCGTATTCATTTCGTTGCAGCAAAGAGACATTTAAAAAAAAAAAATTAAAATATCACTTTGCTGCAATGAAAATTCGTCCACAAACGAAAATGCGTTCAGAATACTGCTAACGAATTTAGTCCGAAATGTCGTTTCAGAAATACGGATTAGTTTTCATTCGTCAATTCTGTTATTTGCAAATTTGGATCTATCCGAATCTACGAATAATGAAAATTCGTTCAAAAAATTAATTTTTCTGAAACGAATCGCACATGTCTATTGTATAATAAAGTGGTGCAGTAATACGTAACTTGCACAGTGAAATAACCTATAACAACTAATCAGATTGTTTTCAGTATTTTTTACAGGAAAAGTATATCCGATTAGTAGCTTTAGATTGGATCACTTGCACATTAGCTTTGCTCCACTTGATGCTTTATTGAGCATGAATAGCATCACAAATGGTCAGTGGTTAAAATGTAATCTTGACTTAATTCTTTTTACAACATTACATAATCAGGAGAGATTAACACCTCTGTGTCCTCCATATTCTGAAATCGATAGCGTCTGCAAATTTTGGTTTAGTCCCTGAAGTACTCTAATTATGCTGACAATGTAACTGGTCTTTTTATCACCAGATACGAGAATTCAGTTCTGGGAAGGCCTCCATGCAACTGCAGCAATCTGTTATCTGCTGCTTAGCAGTAAAGTGATCTCTGGAGGAGGAGTAGTGGCCATAGGTGGATGTTGAAGGATAAAGGGCAGTTCACCAGAAAGTCGCTCAGTGTAAAATACCAATATGCACGCCATATGTGAACAACGAGGCCCTGATGCAAAAGACTGTGCAACATTACTGGGTGACAGACAGAAGATCTGGGTTTGTCACCATCTGTGAGTATTAGTACAGCCAACTGAGGTTGATCAATAGGACATTCTAGGTACCTGTGCAGTGCCAAATGCCCTCTTCAGCTGAATCCTATAGATACATTAATTACATTATTTCTGTATGGTCTACCCATCAGCACCATGAGAGGGCTATTTGTGTTACAGTCAATGGGAGCATTAAATGTAAATGGTAATACTACTTCTGTAAATAGTATTACCATCCACACCCTTCATTTTCTGCTCACTATTTAGTTACTTACAGAGTAAAACCAGCTTATGTCTGTGTAGATAAGTAGATCCAGAGTAATAGGCGGCTTAGTTACTTAGTTACTATGTAAATCTTCAACTTTCCATTAATGCTTAAAGTTAGCTAAAGATACTTTTCACTGTGAATTTGTCACAAACTTGGGTGATACAAACTTAGCATATGGCAAACATGCACAAACAAGTTGCCTACACTCACTATATGTGAAAACAATCAGTTGATCCAGAAATATATAAAGTTATATGCAATTTTTGACTTTTCTTGTAAAACTTCAGTCTCCTAGCACCTCTGGAGATCATGTATTCATCCTTTTGGTCTTGTTGTCCAATAAGGAGACTATGGAGTCGAAATACAACCAGGTATGCTGCTACAGGTAGACTAATACACCAATGTTCATCCATATATCCAGAAACTTCTCCAGCTTGTTTGTACCCGTATGATTAATGGGGAGTATGGAGGTAGGAAGGGATATGACCCAGCTTGACTTGCATAGAAAATGTCAAGTTTTTAACATAATTTCAGCTGCCTCTACCGTATTTCTGAATCTACTAATCACTTTGATGTGTGTGTTTATTTTTGTGGCTAACCTCTGTATATGCATTTCTCATCAATTACTTAGTTTAATATAGATACAAGGATTAAAGTAGTTGGATCATAGCATAAAACCAGATACAGTGTATAGTGTAAGTGCCTTGCGGTCAGGAAGGCCTGCTGTTATATGTATTACCGCATTCCTTCAAAGCTGACTTAACAGCAACTTGCTCCCGCCATGACCAGGCCATGCCCCCCACATGCTTCATTTTCACAGGTTTACTTTAATACATAAAATATATACAGCACATTTTTAAATCCAGTTGCTGTTTTTGGCCATCCCAAACATTTAAAATCTTACATTAACGTATTCCTTCCTATTTTGTTTGCGACTAATGTCCTGTATGTTGTTTTCATAAGAACATTTTTAAAAGCGATGTGTTGGTCTAAAGTGATTTTTTTCCCCCACCAGCTGTGCAATGTTGTTGTTTTTTCAGCTAATAAGGATGAATATAATGACAAAACTCCTCGAAACTGCAAAAGCATCCATTTTCCCACTCAGATAATGAAAAGTACTGGTCAGACCAGGCAGATCAAATGACTAGTCTCAACTTTTTGACCATTCTCCTATTAACAAAGTCTACTTAAGTTGTGGTTGAAGAAATGTAATTGAATGTGAATAATATTTTATGTGACAGAACAGCAGCTATATATATACAGTTGGGCAAAAAAGTATTTAGTCAGCCACCAATTGTGCAAGTTCTCCCACTTAAAAAGATGAGAGAGGCCTGTGATTGGCATCATAGGTAGACCTCAGCTATGAGAGACAAAATGAGAAAACAAATCCAGACAAATCACATTGGCTGATTTGGAACAAATTTATTTGCAAATTATGGTGGAAAATAAGCATTTGGTCAATATCAAAAGGTAATCTCAATACTTTGTTATATATCCTTTGTTGGCAATGACAGAGGTAGTTTTGGGGCTGTCGCTGGGCAACACAGACTTTCACCTCCCTCCAAAGGTTTTCTATGGGGTTGAGATCTGGAGACTGGCTAGGCCACTCCAGGACCTTGAAATGCTTCTTACGAAGCCAC
>NW_017306904.1:192924-223670 GCF_000935625.1 Nanorana parkeri | reverse complement strand
CCCCGCCCCCGCGAGCACGCGCGTCGCCACGTAAACACGCGTCAGGTGCGCCTACGTATGAAAACGACGAACGCGCTACACATGTTGGGTATCGCCGCGCACGCCGGAGTGAGAGCAATAATTCTAGGGCCAGTATTTTGGGGTATCTCTAAATTGATGACCTGTGGGGGCTTTTAAAGCGTCTTCTGTGGACTTTTTGGGGTACTGCAGTTTTTCACCGTTTCACGGACGCACGCAATTTGTAAACTGGGCATGTTGGGTATCATTTTACTCGTTGTAACCTCATCTTTTATATTTAATTTAAAAAATTGGTATTTTGTTGTGTTTTGGGGCATTTAATTAAATTTATCACTAAATTTTGGGGTTTAATAAGGAGTTGCGCTAATATTGCGCAACATAAAAATTTGCAACTACCACCATTATATTGTATAGGGTCTTGGCATTCAGAAAAAAAATGTGTGGGGGTTTTAAGTAATTTTCAGGCCTAAAATGTGGAATATAACATGGGTGCAAAAAATGAAAAAAAGGCCTCAGTCATGAAGGGGTTAATGGCTCAATCGGCTCAAAAATGACCTTTTAGACTTTAGGACAGCAAGTATGACAGAGTACCCTATTTTAATCAGTGACTCCATTATTGTACTATAAGCTATTTGAAACAGCTGGGCTGATTTACTAAGGGAGTTAAAAATCTTCATGCAATACATTATGTAATATTTACTTCAATTATCCAATCATGAAAGAAGAAACAGTGCAATGCGGCTCAATGGAGTGCATTGGGCACATGCACATGAGCAGCCTTGCGGTTAGGGGCAGCTGCTGGTGGGAACAAGCCTTGAGTGAGTCAGGAACAATGCTGATTGATCTGACATACAAGATTGATTGAGCACAAACGTACTATGAAGGGATGTTTTAAAAGTGTTGATATTTTTGATGAAGGTGCTGATTGCTTTATATAAAATCATGAAAGAGGTGAGAAAGAGCCATCCGAATGTAACAATTTATAGTTAGTGTTTGGTAAATCAGTTTGCTAAATATGAACTCAGGTGTGCCACTTGTAAAGTTTGCTACAAAATGTTGTAGTTTTTTTTTTTTTGCTTCTTACATAATGGCATCATCATTGTCATTAGTATAATTCTTGGAGAGTATTTTCTTATTAGGCCCCTTTCACACGGCCGCTCCGATCGTGTCCGACTGTCAGTTTTTCAGGCAGACCCAAACGGATGCCCAATGCAAGTCAATGGGCAGCCGTGTGTAAACGGACGAGTGTCCGTTTACACCCGGTTACCTCCGAATCCGGCCGGGTCTGGAAAAACAAACGGATCAGAGATCCCTTTCGCCTGACTGGATCGTGATGGATCAGGGGTAATCTGATGTAAACGGACACATGTCCGTTTACATCTGATTCCCCGTAGACAAACATGGGGTCCAGTAATTGCAGTTTTTTCCTCCATCGCAAGATCCGCTCTGTACTGCTGTGATCAGTAGAGGATCCATGCACAGATCCTCTCCTGATCAGCCCATGTGAAAGGGGCCTTAGTTTGCCTGCGTGTTTAGCACATCAGTGATCACCACTTTTATTCATTTTCACAGGTTTCTTGCCTTTGTCACACACTAATTGGAGTTCTGTCGCTCCTGTCAAACAAGTCTTGTTAGTTTTCTGTTTTTGCTGTTGGCTGACAAAAAAATCACTTTGTTTTCCCAGAGTTCTACTGCAAAATCAACGTATCTTTTCCCACATATGTAGTGTGACTAGGCTACATTCACATTTTAGGTTAGCTAAACACAGATGAAGTTATCTGGGAAGTAAAAATAATCTCAGTTTAGAGCTTCTAATTTGACCCTGGATGCAGAGAGTTCTGGTTTCTCTAAACACAGCTAGACTCACCACACTAAACACAGGCAAACACTCAATTTGAATAATACAAAAAACAATAGATGCATTTATATGCATTTAGAAATGTCCCCCAAGCGCATATAAATGCTGAATTGACAATGCCACTGTGAATGAGTACTTAAGGTGGCCATACACTGTGGCACTGTGCGAATTTCGGACGATTCTTGAGGAACCGGTCGAAATTCACACAGTGGGTGCCAGCATCATTGCCGACATCTCTCGATCAGCTTATCGAAGGAGCTGGTCAGAAAATCTTAGAACAAACAAAGCCGGCAGCCAATAAGCTACCAGCCCTTATCAGGTATTCTGACAGCAGGCGGCAGCAAGAATTCCTCCATCAACGCACTAGTAGCATTGATGGAGGAATCTGCTCTATTTTTTAAGTTCAGCCTGAGAACGAGAAACAAGAAAAATAGTGCAGTGTATGGCCAGCCTTAGTGTTTCAATCGTCATAGATTCCCAAGTCAGACACATATTTATAGACAAAGCAGAATAGGAAATTATTATTATTATTGCAGAATTACAATGTCAAGTAGCCATGAGTCCGAGAAAAACTCTTGTAGTATAACTATCAAATGTGTCATGATAAAATGACAAAAATAACCAGGAGACAAGAGGTTCTATTTGCTAGCATGGTCACTAGCAGACAGTGAGATGGTAAATGGTTAAGTGATTCATCTAATTTATGGGACTGTTTATTTCTGCTGAGAGTCCAGAAGCCACAGTGTACAGTACCAGCAGTCTGTTTCTGTCCACATTAATGGCTTTCCTATAACCAACCATTTGAAGATTTTTTGTTTTGCTGTCTACTGGCCTCAGTTTACAGTACAAACACACTGCTCAATGACCATATAAATGACCCTCTTGCCTGGTTCTTGGTTTGAAGTTCACAATGCTTTGTTATAATGTCACTGCATGTCATATTAGTTTAACCATCTCCTTTTTCATTGTTGGCCTTTTGGCCTAAATCGTGTTTGCAGTTCACAGTGCCTTGTATTATCTTTTGATATCTGCTTGAATGCAGTAAAGATCCTTAAATAGCTTGTGGATCCTTTTCATTTTAAACTTCTTTTTTTTTGTTCTCATCAAACTCTCTCCCCCACTCTAGAACAAGTGTAAAGCTGGCCATACACTGCTTAGATTTTCGAAAGCACTTTCATATGAAAGAACTTTCTTTCTATTAGTTGATGGGGTCAAATCAGCGATCAAATTCGACCCTAGTGATGAAAAAACTTGAAGGAGCAGGATGGAAAATGTTCTCAAACAAACAAAATTCTAACAGTGAATGTGGTTTTCATTCAGGAAATGCCATTCATTCTAAAATCGAACGTTAGATTTAAACGAAAAATCAATCAGCATTTGTCAAGTGTCTGATGGCATTATCAGATTGCTACGAAAGATCTTTCATATGAGCGTTCATTTGGAAAACTACTGTATGGCCAGCTTAACTTCATGAGTTTTTATTTTATTGCTGCAATGTAAAACATTTTTTTTCCTCATTGAACTCTCTGTTTCTGTTCAGTACAATTGGAAGTCTATGATGTTTAACTATGGCACTGCTTTATCCAAAGACAAAATAAAATAAAAACTATGAGACAATTTTTAATTGTGTTTCCTGAAGACTAACTCTGTACTCCAAACTTCATCCTTATCTTTTAATTAATCATACATTAATTTGCATATACACTGCCTGCCCCCCCCCCCCCAAAAAAAAAATCACACACTAATATTTTGTTGGACTGCCTTTTGTGTCGCCTTTTGTGTCGTAATACCATTACGACACACATTCGCCGAGGCATCATTTCGATGAGCTTATGCAATGTCAGAACATTTATTTCCATCCAGAGTTGCATTAATTTTTTGCCAAAATCTTCTAGTGATGATGGGAGAGTCAGACCATTGAATCAAGTCTTCTCCGCCATATCCCAAAGATTCTCAATGGGATTAAGGTCTGGACTCTGTGGTGGCCAATCCATATGTGAAAATTATGTCTCATGTTTCTTAAATTACTTCTTAAATTACTCTTTCACAATATGAGCCTGATAAATCCTGGCTTTGTCATTTTGGAATATGCCTGTGCCATCAGGGTCATTCTGTATATTCAAGTAGGCTTTCTATCAGCCATGTCATGACTCTCCTGCTGGCTACCTGATTGGTCAGGAAGCCACGCTGCCTAGCAACAAGTGAAGCCCTCTTCCTAGCCAATCAGGAAGCTGGGAGGTGGGTCATGAAGTGCCGCCGGCTTTCTATTTGGCTAGGAATCGGGCTTCACTTGTTGCTAGGCAGCCTGGCTTCTTGACCGATTAGGAAGCCGTATAACCAGCTGCGCAGCTTCCTGATTGGTCAGGAAGCCAGGCAGCCTCGGCAAGTAATGCCGGTGTTCTTTCAATAGAACACCGGCTTTCCAGGCAATCAGGTAGCCGGGCATCGGGTCATGATCCACCGCCCGACTTCCTGATCATTGGGGCACACAGTACGTGTATCGGTACACTATACCGAAAAGCTGGTATCGGTATATCCCTAATTTACAGTCATTTCAAAGGGTAAGTTGCTGGTTTTTATCATTGCTGGTTTTTATAATATCTGAACAGGAAAACATTAAAATTCATTCAAACAGTGCTTACAGATAAAGGTTTTATTCCTGGTGAAACATGGTGTTTCATCCCCATATTCTAAATGATTGAAAATGCAGATCTGTCACGGAGAAAAAGTATGTACATCCCTATGTTTACCGCCCTTTCAAAGCAATTAAATTAGAATCAAATTAGGTGCAAATAATTAGAACCGTCTTTGAGGAGTATGCAGGTAGAACCTGTCTTTTTTAAACCTTATATATTTAGGGTCTGGTGTTGTCTCTGGTGTCGACGTGTGACATCATCATTCCCCCCCCCCCCCAATAAAAATCAATTATTCCACTGCAAGGAAAATAATCCACAAGTGGAGTATATTTCAATTGACAGCTATTTTAACCAGGACTGGCTGGCCCAGCAAATTTACCCCAAGAGCTGTCCATTTGATGCTAAAAGAAGTCTCCAAGAACCCCATATTTTATCGTGAGACCTGCAGGTAACTCTTGCAATAGTTGAAGTACATTCATTTACAATCAGAAAAAGATTACATCAATGTAACCTGCATGGGAGGTGTTTAGGAAAAAGCTTTTACTGTCCAAAAAGAACATAAGAGCAGGACTAGGGTTTGCCACTGAACATTGCCTTGTGGAACAATATGATGTGGGCTGATGAATCTAAAGTAGAGATGTTTGGCTACAGTAATAGTAGACCTGTTTGGCGGTTTGTTTTTCTGATTTAGGGCCTGAGCAGCTTGCAATCATTGAGTCAACTATAAATTCTGCATTATATCAAAGTGGACTTGATGAGAATGCAAGGCCATCTGTTCAACAGCTGAATTTGAACCAGAAATGGGACCTTTAAAATGATAATGATCTGAAGCACAGTAGCAAATCCACCAAAGAATTGGTCAGAAAGGAGAAATGGAGGGTTATGGACTGACCTTGCCAAAGCCTTGATTTGAATCCCATTGCAATTTTGTGGGAGGAGGTATTTGAAACAGGGAGTTCATGCAAGAAAACCCTCAAGCATCTAGTAAATTATCAAATTTTGTATGGAGGGGTGGTCAACACCAGAGTGAGTAGTTGAAAACTAAAAACGGGTGGGCAGTATAGCAAAACATCTACACAGAGCCATTTCTGCTAAATGGGGCAATACCAACTTCTGATACTAAAAATGTATTTACTTTTTCCATAGTACACAATTACTTCCATTAATACTTTTGTTGAATAAATGTAAGAAAAGGCAATTTTCGCTTGTGTTTTAATTTAAGTATATTACCTTTTTCTGAAGACACACACTGTTTGAATAAAGATTTAATGTTTGCCTGTTCAAATGTGTTGAAAAAGTCAACAATTTCTATAGTGTGTACTTACTTTTTCACATCACCTTATCGTATTTCTCCTTGTGTTTATGGATTGCTCTTGCTGGCTTTTCTGATATGACTGGATAAATATTTACTCATAGGATTTGGAGGGGTGTGAAGGATTTGGCCTGTTCTGTTTTTGGAGGATTACTGATATATGTGAACAAATAGTTTTATTTTCTCACTACCTGCGAGCATATTCAGTAAGGCAATACAAGGTTAAAGGGGTTCTAAACCCTCCGTTTTTTTTTTTTGCCTATATCTACTGCTAGCAAGCAGTAGATATAGGCAAGGAGTTTAAACAAAACAAAAAAACGCTTTAACTAGGTTTAAACTTACCTCGTTATCGCTGCGCGCTCCTGCGCCGAGGATCAGGAACTGCTTGTACGGCCGCAAAGGATCTTGGGGTGGGCACATGCGCAGTTCCGATTTTTAAAAGTGGGGGGGGGGGGCATTTTTTTGCTTAAAAAAACAAACAAAAAAACCCAGCTACCACATGGGATTCACAGTTTATTATTCTAGTAAACTGAATTCTTACTGGCTGTGGCGAGCACTACATTGAGCACATCATTACTGCTTTGAGTAGGTTAAAATATTTAAAATAATTACTTACACTTTACTTGAAAATGTTTATATTTGAGCAGATTTTATTTGTTAGGATTGGACCATATAGGGCTTCGGAGGCAGCAACAAGTGATACTGGCTGTTGGAAATGCGTGTTATGACATTCAAGTGTCTTAGGTGTACAGTGGTAATGCTGGATGTGTTTTGATTGAGGTTCTGTTTTACAGTTGTCTTCCTGATTGAGGGTGCAACAGTGGTGATGTGAGGGAATTGTGTTACAGCCCTAGGCTGCTCGACACCTGACAGAACTGAGGTGCTAGTTCATCAGGCAATTAACTTGTGAGCGTGTGTTGTCCCTAGCCTTTTTTGTTGCCTGAGGTGGTGGGGGTGACGGCTGTGGTAGTGCCGGGTAGACGCCGGCCAAAGCATCCCAGGTTGCTCAGAGCTGGGCGGGAGATGTGTATGGCGCTTAAACTTCTCCCCACCTGGCTCTTAGCCACCTTGGATGCTGTAGCTGGAAAGTGGGTGGCAGGCACATTGCAAGCATTGTGCAGCAGAGCGGCCATGCTGCTCTGCCTACCGCCACTCCACGTGACCCAAAGAGATGCCGCTTGAGGCAACAGCCTCAGGCTGCATCATTAAAGGGACAGCCCAGGTAAAGAGCATCTAGTAAAGATAGTTGTACAACTCAGTTATTTGTTGCAAAGTCTTTAATTGATTCAGATGATGTCATCCCATCTTCTGAACCAAAATAAGGGGGAGAGTCACCCCAAATTTGTAAGTTCTATGACACTACCTCCATGTACTCGGCACTCCTCATTGCACACTCAGAGAATGTTATGATGTTTATGCATTTTGCAACTCGTTTGAAAGTCTTGGTGTTGGAAGGTATTGAAGAAAAAAAGTTAATGCCAATTACACATGCGTTAAGCTTATCCATTAGCAAAATTGCAAGATAAATAGTAGTGGGTCCCAGTCTGTTCAATAAGGGATTATATGTTTCAGTGTCTGACATTCTAAATTCTCTTATTTTATGCTTTGGGACAATCTATGAGTTATGAAGTTAATGTACAACATAAGACATGGCAGTTAAAGACAAACACAGATCGACTTCTTTTGCCAAGACTCTTTTGTTCATCCTAGTGTTACATCTGTGGAGTCAGGTTTCAATTTGAACCTTTCTTTTGGCAAATGGATAAAAATTCAAAATGCTGAATAGAGATTATTTTGAACAGCTGTTATGCCAGCCTGTGTCACACAACAACTGCTGGTGCCTAAAAATAATCTTTATTAACAGCAGCAAGGAATCTAGTCATGTATGACTGAAGGCATGCTTCAGTAGTACAATGTGACACCCCCCCTTTTTTTTTTTTTTTCTGCAACTTCGTACAATTAAGCCAGCAATCTTTCTTTGCTGCTATCCGAACACTATAGAAAGCTATTAACAGACAAGATTGTGAGAGCCGCAGTGCTGCAGAAGCAGCATCACACCTCTAATCTGAAGGAATGAGCCTGCACACCAGTCATATCCCTCTCTTCCCAATGATGTAGGATTAATAGGAACCCATAGCACATATACTACGCTGGCACGTGCAGTGGCTATGCTTCAAGACACACGTACAGGTCTACGGTAACTTCAGCAGACAGGTGAAAATGAATAGAAAGCCTCTTCAGTACCTTGGAATATAAGCTGTATTGAATAAATAATGCATTGAGGGGTGAATCGGATACCTGATGGAGGAGTCTAAATAATGCACGTCTATGCACAAGAGTTTTAGCAGAGAAGAATGCAGATAACTGGACCCAGGCTACCGGGCAAGATTGAAAAATGTCTCACTATCATTTTATTAAATGCTGTGAGTACTTCTTTTACAAGTCTGTATGTGTTTAATTAGTGAGCTTTATATGGTTTATGATTTGGGATGATTGAGAATGTTGTGTTTCTCAGGCTGATGCTCTGTGATTGCTGAAGCAGCCAGTGCTGTTGATTGCAAGAAGCCAAAGCTTTATGTACCTGCATTGTACTGTATACTTGACATAACTGTAGCAACTATCAAGCGTATGCTTCCATTAACCTCTGCTAATCCATACGTATCCAAATGTGTGTATGGCTAATAATGAAATGTGATTATATTCCATAATATTGTTCCAAGGTACTGTATATTAATCATATCTTGTATGTGTACTTCGCAAGGCTGCAGTTTACTCAAACCATAAAAATACAATTATATAACAGATAGACTCAGCCGTGATCAATGCAGCTTCTTAGATTTCATGTGAAAATTGGTAAACAATTTCAAGTCCATTTGTCCTAAGTGTGTTCTGTCAAGGTCATTCATTATAATATTTGCTGCATATTGTAATTCTTGAGGATCACCATGAGGAATGAATGTCTTTGATGTCTGTGATGGACAGACAGATTTATTTTTCTTTGAAGTAGCTTTGTAGCCATCAGGTTTTGTTCTATTATATTTCAGTTATGATTTAATGTTTTCACATGTTTTTTGTTTCCTTGTTGCAGCAAATATTTCAATGCATTAGATTGTATGGACAATGTGCATATCAAATATCTAATATCTGGCTATTGGTAGTTCATATTTGAGGGCAATGAAACTGAAGGGGGGGCATTAGTTGATTGTAGATTCTGCTGCGATAGTAAATCTTGTCATGGTTAAGGCTTGTGCAAGCTCAGGTACTAGGAACCGTTGCATCTAAGGTGAACTGTTATTTTAATATGATATTGGGTATATCATTGATTATTTTTGAGCAAGAGGAATGAATTTGTGGCTAGTTGATCTTACATGTATTTGGGGGTAGTTCCCTAAATTATGTACATTTTATGACAGCCACACTAAACTGAGTTAATTTAAAACACCAGGGAAAATGTTTTTTTTTGTGGCTTTCCCCTAAACCTGATTGGGTTTTTACTGGTCTGGCAAGTTGTCATAGTTAGTATTGTTACAAGTTTTACAACAATTAATAGTAGTTACTGTAAGTGTGCATTTAATTTTTAACATGCACATGAATTATTGTGAATCCTAATGCCTGGTAGTGTTATTATAGCAAGTACCACAAAATCAAAATAGAGGGACAAGGTATGCCATCTTTGCTCAGGATGAAAGTATTTTTCATGATTTTACTAGCACACATGAAGTTCTCTAAAGAAAAGGCTCCACCCATTAAATTGATGCCTCCTATGGCTATCCAAAAACGTGTACAATTGTACACTGTTGTTACTAGTAGCCTTATGGTACCCTTATGATAAGGTTGACAGTGTTGAGGACTTGACATTCGAATTTACTAATTATTTTACCTAATTCAGGCATTTATTTCAATGGTCTAGTGTATTCCATGATTTGTAGTACCTTGTGGTAAACTGGGTGCATAATTCCCATTATTGAACAGGCTATATAGCTTCTGAAGAACTCCCTTCTTGGTTAGCACTGGGTACTTAATCAGCTTTTGCAGAATCAATTGGAGTTACCAGTATTAGCCACACAATGCATTATTTAGTAGTTATTAATAAAGCATCCTTTGTTTTTCATAAGTGTAGCTCACATTGCCTCATTAGCTATCCCACTTGAGCCCTTGTCCGCCAAGTTTATTATTCATCACTTTAAACCACCACGTGTCAAAGACACATTTCCAGATACCTTTGAGGAACACCACATCATCAGACTGCTATATGGTTTCTCCTCCTACACATTATTTGTTCCTTTCTTAAGGCAACAGTGAGTGTAATCCATATGCCAGTTAGATCTTATTAATTACTGCTTTTTTTGTTAGTGTGCACCCTCTTTTTGTCCCCCAATGTCCATCTCACCTCTACACAGACAAACAATCAGCCATGAATAGAGTTGATCCAGAAATTTGGATTATGTTAGACTCCTTGACATAAGTTTAAATGTACTGTGCCAAATCCAAGTTCACTTTCATTTATTGGCAGTTTGGATTCCAAAGTGGCTCCCGGGAGAAAGGAACCAAACGCTGCTTCAAAGACTGTTTCTACTATATATCTGCTTCTACTGTTGCCTGGCCACTCTTAGCATGACTGCCAGTGCTACCAGGTTCCACTCTTCTATATTAGTATCCCTGGTAGAAATTTTAAAGGAACATTTCTCATGCTGTTTTTAGGCTCAATCATTTCGTCGGCCAGGCAGGGCTGCCAAGAGCTTCCCAAACCAATCTGTGCCATGTTGCATAACTTGCTGTTCTGCAATACACACTTTTTGAAGCCTGGTATTGATTTGGATTGATTCAACTGGGAATTTTGGCTCAGAAATGTAACATTTCAGATGTTCCCGAATTTTTTGAACACTGACTGAACCTTTCGAGAGTTTCTCTAGCCATGACAATACATCAAGACCACAAGGCTTTTTGTCTGAAAGTAATACCAAAAGTGCAAATATTACCGAGTACACACAAAGTGAATGGGCACAAACAAATATCATCACATATTTGATTATTAGAATATAAAAAAATATACGGTAATCTTCCTCTTATCTGTATTTCAGAATCTGACTCCAACCTGACTATGATTCAGGATCACATTAGATATTTCAAGACTACAATATATATACCAGATATACTTACATAATTGGAAGAGTATCCTAAACAATCACCTTAATGAATAGCTAATTTTAAGTAGTAATAGGATGCAGACCTCTGAACAGCAAAGAGGGAAAATCAATACATAATTAGTAATTGATAAACTTTAGACTTTCCCTTATGATGGCTGATAAACAGATGTGGGTCTGATAAATAGAACAAATTGGTGGTTGATTCTGTAGGACTTTTCTAGCATGTTGAACCTCTGCATGCAAGAAACAGCACTTCTGTTTTCCAGAATCAATCACTCAATATTGTTCTCCATTAAAATGATTTGTGCGCCATGGGCATCGATAGCACTTGGCCTCTGGAGTGAGTGCTCCGGATTCCAACTCTTCTGCCACCCATATTTTTTTCTTTGTTTGTGTGCTTGAGCAGCTGGCAGCTTCTGTCCCCACCTGCTGATCCACCCACCATCTGTCTGACCTGCAGCATAAAGCCAAGGGAAGTGCCCCAAACCTTTTCCTTGGCTCTGTACTGCAGACCTAACGTGCAGCTGATGGGCAAGCAGGCAGGGCAGAAGTCATCTGCCGAACCACACAAAGAAAAAAATATGGTAGTGGCATCAAACCTAGGACACTTACCAACAGATGGAAAGCAAGTTGAGTACATAGAGTACAGGAAGGTGAGGGGGCATTCTTGTCGGGTGCAGTTTTGACCTGGGGGATGGTCTTTGGAGGAGGGTGGAACTCTTGTTTGTTAAAGTAATTTGTTTGGGGGGCGTGGCCTAGCTTTGGTGGTGTAAGGACGCAACTCGCTTGAGCTCTGCTACCACCCCCAGCATCTAGCAGTAGATCTTCGTCAACCTGCCTACCTTTATCTATGTCCAAGAAGGGCAAATCCTCGGGAACCGAAGGCGGACGGAACAGTAGAGACCTCCACCACTTTTTCGCTTCCCCGGCCTCCTCTACCCGATCCTCCACCGCAGGCCGCATGACTCTGTTCGAGCCGTCGAGGCCTGCTACGACCGCGGCTCCCCGAGACCCGCCGGGCTCTCCTCTTCCCTCTACCTCGGACGGCCGTGCGCTCCTCTATGACGAGACGCCGCAAGACCCGGCTGACCCGGTAATGGATTGCTCCGCTCACCAGTCACGGGACACTGCCCGCTCAATGGCCGCTGCACCGACCCTCTCGGCGGGAGAGATCTCGTCCATCCTACTCTCCCTGCCAACTAAGCAGGACATGGTGGAGATGGTATCCAGGATGGAGGCGGCCCTTAAGAGGGATATAGCCGGAGTGTCATCCACGGTCTCCCAGCTTGAGACACGGGTCACTTCTCTGCACTCTCATCATGAGGGGGTATCCCAACGGCTGGCAGCACTGGAATCCAGAGTCATATGCCAAGACGCCCGCCTTACAACACTAACCCTGGCCCATGACGACCTGGAAAATCGCTCGCGCGGCATTCCAGAGACGACGACACCCGCGGATCTGCGGCCGGCGGTCTCCATGATACTCAACACCATTATGGATAAACCCCCGGGTGCACCCCTGGAGATTGACCGTGTGCACAGGGTGGGGGGCCCACGCTCCAACGGGGACTCCCGACCCCGGGACGTACTTTGCCGCATTCACTACTTTACAGTTAAGGACACAATTATCCGCCAAGCCTGGCGCAAGGGCCCGGTCGCATTTGAGGGGACGGAGGTAACGCTCCTCCCGGATTTATCCAGACGCACCCTGCAAATGCGGAGACTTCTACAACCGCTTCTCATTGAAATCCGGAGGGCTGGAGCCCTCTACTCCTGGGGATACCCCTTCTGCCTGAATATCCGCAGAGGGGGGGAGTCCTTCATTCTGAGGCACCCAGACCAACTGCCAGACCTCTTCATTTTCCTGGAAAGCGATCGGTGGCGGTTCAGGACTGGCTCCAGCCGGATCTCCCGGAAGTGTCTTGCCCCATGCCTCAACGCTCCAGGCGACGAGTAAACTCGAGAAGCAGCCAGCGGCCTCACGTCCAGGGTCACCAAGCACCAATTTGTTTGACTGCTGGGCTTTGTGCATTATGTACGCCTGACCAGTGATGTATTTTGGTTTTGTGCTGCCCTAGGCAAGACTAAACCCGAGCACCCCCATCCCTAAACTAAATTAGTCCCACCCCTTCCTGTTTAAGACATTTTGCATATCCTGTCAGTCGCGGGATACAGCGCACATGGTGTATCTAGATTCTGACAGGTTGCGCTATCAACGTAGCATGACGCTCTAGTTCTACCTTTGCAATAGCCACCTTCTCCATTCCTGGCATGATGGGCTCCCTAGTTCTGCAGCTACAATAACCATTCTCTCCTGCCCTGCCATGCTGTGCTAGTCTCTAGTTCTGCAGCTGCAACACCGATCTTCTGCCTTAATATGCTTGGCCCTCTAATTCTGCAGTTACCCATCTTCTGCCTTGGCTGCTGGGCTCTGTAGCTTGCCCCACTCTAGAGACATAACCCGGCACGGAGTTTATAGGCTGCACTTCCCCGGAATCATCACCACCACGGAGGTGCCGATGAGCACGATGACTATCTGGATCTCAGCCCTGGGGTCCTGCGAAAGCTCTTCTGCTTCCTGAAGTCAGAAATGTTTTGTGCCGGTTTCCCAGAGAGGTCCGGAACATGTACTGCCAGCGCATCCGGATGAAAGTCACAAACACCAATACATTGCACAGCATGTTGACCAGGAAGAGGAAGGAGCTGCAGCCGGCATATATGTAGGAGTATGCGGCATAGGTGGACATGTTGGTCCCCCAGTCAAAGAAGCACCAGGTCCAGGGAAACTGGCAGTAATTTATGAATAATTTATAATATAAAATCTTTTTCTCTTACCTAACTGGTTTGGGGGCAGCATTTTTTGGCGCCCCCCTGGAAAGTGCCATCCTAGGCATATGCCTAGTTTGCCTTGCAGTAGATACACCCCTGCGCTTGACCCCTGCACTCCTGTGCCTTACATACTCCTCTCCCATGCGCTCTGTGCCCTACATATTCCTGTACCCTGCACTCTGTGCATCATACACTTCTGGCCCCTGCACTCTCTGTGTTACATACTCTTGGCCCCTTCACTCTGTTTATTATGTATTCCTGACCCCTGTACTCTTTGAGTTATGTATCCCTGACCTCGGCACTTTTGGTCTTACTGTATATGCTTCTAAGCCCTGCACTCTGTGCCTTATTTACTCCTTACCCCTGCTGTCTGTTCATTACACACTCCTGGACCTTGCGCTCTGTGAGTTACTTAACTTTGACCTGTTTGGCATATGTGTGCCATGTATACAGTGAGTAGGATTTTAATTAACCATACCTTTTAAATTACCTCCCACTGGTAGTACATTTTGGTCACACCCCCAATTCGCAAGCTAATTATTATAAATAGTGTCCTTTCTTTTGATTATGCAGCTCTATAAAGATCTTTCAAGGGTTCGTTTCCTACCTTATAGTCATACACAATATAATGTGTATGAATTATTTTAGGGATTAAACATTTTACGACATTGCACACTATAAGCTTAATTTACTAAGCTATAACATGTGTTTTTGCCACAAGGAGCATTATTTTCAGCCTATGTCTGTTATTATCAGATCTCATTGGCTCACACCATTGAAAATAACAGTCTTTATGGAAAATAGATATTGTAACTTAGTAAATTATGCCCTATAGTTATTAAAAAGTATGTTACAATACTCCAGATCTGAAAGTGTTTGAAAAAATATAACATTTATGATATTGTTTTGTCCTTGAAAGTGTAAATGATTGAACCACTGCTGGAATATGCATGTTTCTAATTAATATAACACAGATAAAAATCTAGAGCAGAAAATTGCTCTGAGAAAGGAGAGGAACTGATGAAAACATGTTCCAGGGGATGTAGTATTTAAATTTAAATGGCTTTTTGGTTCTTAATTTCAGTTAATGTTGGTTACATCTGGCACTACTGAGAAAGCAAAGTGCACATCAGTCAGCTGGCTACATACTGTCAGATTTTGCTTGGATCGGATCTGTTAAATTAGCAAAATTTCTCACTACCTATGTAGTGCAAAGGCCTAACTGTTGATTAGCATTATGTAATCCTTTGTGTAGCATAGTGAAAGAAAAAGGACCAGCATTATTAGCCAGATTGTGCTTAAAAGCTTTTGCAAAGTCAGTCCAACAGTAGAAACATGCTTACAGGAAGGCAAGACCTCATCAATGTGCTGCTGTTGCTTCTTTATTGTCCAGTGGGCAAGCTGGGGGAGAAGAGGTGACCGAAGATAACACAAATCTGCCAGACATTGTTTCATATTGTAATGCATTAAATGAGTATGTACCATTACTACAATTGTAAGTGGGGAAGGGTTTTAAACTGTGCACACACAGAGGATGCTTACAGCTGTAAGGGTAGAACAAATACGTAGGATACAAAACTGAAATTCTTAAAGGTATCATTTTGTCTTGTAGCCTCTCTGTTGCTGCTGGCACTGTGAAGAAAGTCATTCTCAAAATTGACAGTAGAAATTTTCAAGTGGTCAAAGTCGTTCTCGAAGCCAGCTCAGCTCCCCCCTTCCCAATAGTGACTTGTTAGCCTTCCAACCTCATATTTTCTGTAAATGCATGGCAAATCCTCTGGATAGGTGGAGCTGAGCTGCTGGGGGAATGTAATCACTTCAGGTCTAATACTGTTTATTTTGAGGATGAATTGCTCCACAGTGTCAGCAGCTATATAGGTCAGTGAGGGCTTGTTTTCAAGCTCATTTACTTCTAGCAAAGAATATGTGTATGTAAATACTTGAATGGTCCTACCTAGTCCAGACGGATGTTAAAGCCAAACTCCAGGTAGTGTTTTTTTTTTTAAGTATTCTCCTCCGCCCACCCCAACACATGATTTGAATGGTTTTTTTCCTCTAGGGAATGATGTAACACAGGGCATTACTTACTTCAAAGGGTTGGTTTTCCTTTATAATAACATGTGCAGTGCAGTCAAGGGGCCCCATTAGGTTAGAAATCATGGTACATTTTAGAGAATTTTAGCTTCCTCTACATGACATGCAGATCAACTGCCTACAATATTAGCATTCTCATTGATCGGCACCATACTGCATATGAATGAGCCCCCATTATAACAGGAATGAGTGTGGATCATCTGATTGCTTGTTTGCAAATCCATACATGCGCAGTGCACTCTCCCCGCCCCTGTCACAGCAGCACTGAGCTCAGCGTATGCCAACTATGGGTAAACTGTAGATCCCAAGGGATTCCTAGATCCCCATAGAACGTAATGCATTTTATCAGTATCTACTGTATTAAGGACTGTAGAGGACTACAAGTTACCTGATATGTGTGTACATTATTGAGTTGAAGTTGAAAAAAGATTTACAAAAAGGATAGGGTAGACTTGCATTGCTTTACATCACTTGTCAATGTTGTGCTTTGATTTGGAAGACATGTTCCGCAGGTGTTGTGGACACTTCCTGATGTCTGCAGTCAGTGGGGAAACTGATGTCAATTAATAAACATTAAAGATTGTATTACTATGAATGCCCACACAATCGCTCACAACACATGCCCTCCTTGCTCTCCCGGGAATGCAGGGCGGAAGCAGTCTTGGTGCAGATGAAAGGAATGTTAGGAATCCAGGCCAGAAGCTAAACAAAATGGTCAATTGCCAATTTTTATTTGGATTACACCATAGCAGACTCTAGTTTTCATCCAGATTCTTTGATTATATTTTTACACTTTACTTATTAGTGTTTATCTACCTCACACCAAGCATTTCCCCTTCCTTCTTTTCCTATCGTACTTCCAGAATCTGCAATTTGGGTTACAGTCAATATCCCCATGCCAGAGCTTTCATGGGTGGGAAGGGGGGGGATCGAGGTGCCAGGATTAATTTTTCTCAGACAATCACTATTGCCTTCTCCCACAAAAGGCTGGTGCTCAAAGCACTTCCCTTCTTCATAGAAACAAGCATGCATGCTTCTCCGATGTAATTGTGCATGCTTTCATAGTGCTTTTAGAGTAAGCAATCGTTGCATGATTTGGCGGCTGGATCATTATTATCTATAGACATATTTGCTTGATTTGACATAGCTAGTATTCAAGAAATAATGAAAAATGTAATTTAAAGAATGAGTACAGGCAATTATATGTAGCACAGATTAAAAATAAATTAGCAATTTAAATATACTGAAACATTCAGTCAAACAGGCTATTTACATTTTTCTTGGAAATCCCTTTAATCCTTCAGCAACAATTTAACACTGCTGTTTTTGGAAAGGTAAAGTTTTCAGTAAATGTGTACATTTAAAAACAAAGCATAAATGAATTAGTAAGTCATTTATAAATAAATCAGCAAATCTGATTTTATATAAAGACATACATTTGTCCTAAAATTACAAAAGAAAGATGCATATAATAAGGAAATAAAATCCCTGAATCAATAAAAAAAGATAAATAAATAATACATGAATGAGTCATAACTAATCAAGCACTTTTCAATGTGTTCATTAAAATTGTGTTTAGTCATCATCTTTGTAGAGAATTCTGAATGTGTAATCAAGTACCAAGTGCTGAAGCCGATACATTTTGGCACTTATATTACATTTGTTAGAGACTGGCAAGCGCTTTGTACTAAAAAAAAATGTCTGCGGGGATATTTTGTTATTGCAATTTACGGTGTGGTTTGTAGTGGCAGAAAACTTTATTGGTCATTTTTTTTATCAGGACATTGCAGTTGTAGCGGATTCTTTTGAGAATGGTTTAAAACTAATTAGAGAATTGTAGGCTCTAGCAAGTGCGGGTCTGTTTGTATAGTGGGAGCCCGCTCCTTTTGGGTTTGCGGTCTCTAGCTGGTAACGGCAGGAGTGATTGTTTGAAATGGTGGGTCTGTTCCTCTTCTTTTTTAATAAATGGACCACATCTATCTTTCCTAATGAGATTCTCAAGGTCACCTTGGGTGCCAAAGGACTAGTTGGCTCATTTGTGCCCATAAATCTGTCAAAGCTGTCACAGATTTGATCACATGAGACTAAAGCTGGTCGTATATAACTTGAGTTTGAAGAGTCTTATAAAATGGTTATTATCCAAGCAGTGGATAGCCCTGCCACCACCACCTGGCTCGACAAACTTTGATTAAAAAATCAAAGGAGTCAGGTGGAGAAAAGTTGGGCAAACAGTGACTGCTGCCAATGAGCAGAATACAATATATGGCTGGGGAGATTTGTCCATTCATGCGGTTTAGCGTGGATGGGGGAAATAAGTGATTTTGCTTAGTTAGCCCACTGGGCTGAAAGAGAGAGACCTATATGTGTAAGGCCAGCTTAAGGGTTCATCCTGACGGGCGTTCTGGTCAAACGTTGCATTTTGCATTCAAACACACACAGAGTTTGACATGAAAAAGATGTGTTTGGCCTGCTTTGCCTGCAATTCAAATGCACTGTAATAGGGTATGCAGGGCAACTAAAAAATTTCAAACACAGCCTCTGAACTGCCACATGTACTTCTTAATGAAAGTCAGTGGGGCTTTGCTGACCTGTATTTCACGTGTGTTCTAAACGTACGTCAAACATCGACATGAGCCCTTAGCCCTTAGTTGTAGCAGTCAGTTGTGCAGATGTGAGTGAGTGATAAAAAAAAATGCTATGGACATCTGAACACTTACTGTCACCATTATGAAGGGTATAGAATGGATGCCAATCTACCTGCTATTTTATTATTCATTCTATATTGTGGAGAATGCAATAGGTAGTTTGGGAATATGCAAAGGAAACAAGATAACTGCAAACCCAAGGAGAAAAGACACAGTCAGGGATTACAGTTAGGAGATCTCACTGTTGGAGTGTCAAGAAGCCTGATGCTTTTTTTCTGACGTTTTTTTTATAAACAATAAAGACTAATGATTTTAGGTCAGTTTGGGAGTGCCAAGGCTCGGTCACAGCTGCAACCCTGGTAGTTCTGCCACTGACTCAAAGCTGTAGAATGACAACAAATCTCAGTAATACATTATACAGAAATGCAGAATACCACCAGCTATAGAGGACTACAAATCTCGGCAATACATTATACAGCAATGCAGAATACCATCAGCTATAGAGGACTACAACTCCAAGCAATACATTATACAGCAATGCAGAATGGCACCGGCTATAGAAGACTACAAATCTCAGCACAAAATTATACAGCAATGCAGAATGGCACCAGCTATAGAAGACTATAAATCCCAGCAATGAATTATACGACAATGCAGAATAATACCATCAGCTATAGAGGACTACAAATCCCAGCATTAGATTATATAACAATGCAGAATAAATCACAGGACAGAAACATCAGGCAATATTTCTAAAGTAGCTGTGGAGTTCAGGTGCAGTTTTGCTGTGCCATACCTGAACATAGAGAACTCTGTGCTGCCGCTCTGCTCTTGGGTGCCGGCCTGATCTCTCTGGGCTCAGGAATGTTACAGCAGAAGTGCTGTAAACAGGCACCTCATGGTTCTTAAGAAGGCTGCCATGAGGTCCCCAGCTGGCGTGGGACCTTAAGCAGCTGCTTCAATTTGAATAATTATTAGTATTGTTTTTTGGCATCAGAGCCTTTGCATGAGTACAAGTGTAAATGCTCAGTATCGACACCAATACCGATACTGGAATTGGTATTGGTGCATCACTAATATACTGTATATTTTAATAATCTAATAGGGTGGGCCAAAAGTAGGTTTACAATTAAATTGACGCCGTACCATTAAGGGCTCTTACATGGCCTTTTGGAGGACCATTCAGAACGTCAGTGAGATGATGCATACCAAATTCCTCACAAACCAGATTATACTGATGAGATCATCTGGTCAGATAAATCTTGTTTCAAGTTGTCAGGATATGTAAACATGCATGATTGTGTATTGGGCAGATAAAAATCCACTGAACTGAACCAGCCAGGCATCCTTGTGTGGGGTGGACGGCCCAGTGATGGTTTCATGGGACTGCTTTATTTTGATTCAACTGTGTAAAGTAACAATTACCCAAAAAAGTCACACAACGTGTGTGGTGCCACAACTCGCAACCAGGGCTGATTTTGCGAAACTGTTCTTTTAACAAGATGGAGCCCCTCCTCATTTTCCTTTGTTGGTACAGAGTTACCTTGCCAATACCTTCCCACAGTTTTGGATCAGACAGCTTTGCACCATTCACTGGCCACCACATTCACCTGACCTCACACCAATGGACTTTTTTCTCACAAGAATTTATGGATATTAATTCTAACTGGAATTTGGGTGTTACTGTGTGTCACAGTGTTGGGGACAAGATCCAGAAATGTTACAACTTTGACGAAGAACATTTCAAGCACCTAAAAGAATAAGCAGTGTCACATCGTGGGGGACAGTTCCTAGGGATGTTGCACCTAAGAGACTGTATATACATGACCTGATCAGTACTAAATGTCTTCTTTTGCCCATATTGTTCTCAATATCTGTAAAATAAAAAATAAATAAGATTAAATGAAAATGCAATGATCCGATTAGGTAATGTATAGCCCCGAGGCATTTGGGATTAGGTAATGTATAGCCCCGAGGCATTTGCGATTAGGTAATGTATAGCCCCGAGGCATTTGCTTTACAAATAGAGTGCGGTCACTACCCCTTACACTACCCCTTACACTACCCCTTACACTAATATATATATTCACTCTCGAAAGCTTGTCTTTTATATATTTTGTTAGTCCAATAAGAAAGGTATCATTGCACACTGCAATACTGTGTTTTTGTTTTTTTGGCGTCTTATATATATATTATGTGTATATACTGTATATACAGGTATTCCTCACTTAACGACTGTTCCTAACACCAGGTCGTTAAATGAATTGGCGAGAAACTGTATACAGTACTGTGTTGCGGATGTACAGTACTGAACAGTGTACTGTAAATGGGGCAATAAAAGGAAGAACGGAGTACAGCCCTTCCGCCGGCGAGACGTCGCACTGCCGCTGCCACGTTCCCGCACGTAAAGGTCGGAGGCTGGTCGGAAGTGCGAGTGGTAGCAAAACAGGTAAGTCGTAAAGCGAGGAATGTCTGTACTATATACTATATATATATCAATCATAAGGAGCTTTCAATCAGTCATTACATGAATCAGGGGTACTGAAGTCCTGAAAGGAGACCGCTTGGAACAACAAAGAGTCCTGGAGCATTAAAGCTCATATAGGATTCCAATACTGTATATCAGATAACCAATGTAGAAAGCTAAATAAAGTTGATCATTAGAATCAGATCAGAATGGGAAAAAACTAGTAGTGTGCCAAATGAAAAGATATATTAAACATTTATTTTAGGTGAATGAATTGGAAAAATTCAGTTATCCTAAAGCAGTTGTGGCATACTGAATATATATGTGATATGATCTGACTGTGAATGTCACTGTAAATCCATGGCTTGATACGGAAGCCTGCGAGAAACAGATTTTTTATTTTTGTCATTCTGCTACACACTGCATTTTGCTGATGTGCTCACAGTATGATCAGGCTGTATGTAATCTAATCCAAATGCAGCTCACATAGCACCGAGTGGCTTAAATGTGACTGCTTTCTCTCCATGCTCTGCAATGAATTCCTGTAGTCTCGGCTGCCTTATGCAGGTGGCGAGGATTGCTAGCTGGTCATAATAATAACCTGTAGCATTATATTAGAATTTTTTTTAAATTAATTTTTTCTATAGAATACATTTTAATCAACCCTGCAGTCATGATTGTAAATGTAAGAAATGCATACAGGGAACACATCCTACCTCCTCATTATTTCAGTTTCCATCCAAACATTGCCTTACTGCACCAACCCAATGCCTTTTGCTGATCATCTGGTCACAAGAAACCCCTGTTTGTGAAAAACACAGATAATGATGTTGTTCCCTTACAGAAAGCCTCATGTGAAGAAATGTCAGTACTAAGATGTTTCTTCAGCTAAATGATGGATGTTTGACTGTGATTGGGGGTGCAGGAAGCAAAGAGAGCGTAATAAAACACAAGCTTCCACTGCAGTGCCAGGGAACTGCATGACGGATAGATGCTGGGGATTATACCCAACTCCCATCAGGGATCCTGTTCATTTCAACAAGAATATCCCCATAAGGTTATAATGAATCTAAAACATTTTAGGCATGCTATTTACCTGTACCCCCCCCCCCCCCCCCCCCCCCCTTGTGTACATTTCCAAAAACCCTGAGGCTGCTGCTGGGCACTGCCACCTTGAATGTCAGCAGCCCCAGCAGACTCAGAGGTGTAATTCTATAGTACTTCCCTTTGGTCCTTCTCTGGCAGTTACATAAAAGGTAATGTAGAAAGGAGAGGGGAGGGGTGGTGGAGCTGGACCAGCACTGACAGTAATTTGGCACTTTCAGAAGAGGAGAGGACTATGATGTCCAAGGGGGGAGTTGACACAGTTAAAGTGTTTATGAAATAGCATTTGTAGTTCCCAAATTGCATTTTTCTTTTTAGCCCCTTGCTGCCAGTTTCTGCCAGCCCTGTAGGGGGTTCTTAATGCCAGGAAGGAGGCAGAGGCGGGCTTTTTGATCATATGATCACTGTAATTGGCTGTCACAGTAATCTTGTGATCGGTGACCATTTAAGATTGGGATTTCCCATAATGTTCGGCGAACGCTAGAACATGCAATGTTCGAGTCGAACCTATGGTCGACTCGAACATACAGCCCATCCTTAATTGGGATCCCAATCACATGGTTACTGTCACGTCCCCTGCAGTCAAAATTAGTGCGATGACAGCATGGAGTGAGAGCGCTTTCAGCATGGGTCATTTACAGAGTGAAAGCTCATAGTTATCACACAAATGCAAAATCAAGCACACAAAACTCCCTTAACTTTATCTGCACTGCATCCATAAAACAGACTTATACTCAGTGGCTTTTTGAGATATACCTTATTGTTAATGCCAATAGCGAAGCATTAGTCTATTTACATTTGTGTGGTGCACTAACGCATGCTCATTATGTTGCTGCTTAA
This sequence comes from Nanorana parkeri, assembly GCF_000935625.1. Classification (NCBI taxonomy): domain Eukaryota; kingdom Metazoa; phylum Chordata; class Amphibia; order Anura; family Dicroglossidae; genus Nanorana; species Nanorana parkeri. The sequence continues at coordinate 200,720 of NW_017306904.1, read as the reverse complement.
TGTGTTGTGTGGCATTGTGAGGCAATACCACGGTGTTAGGTGGCCTCAAAGTCACCCAGGGTTCTCAGCCAGAGGGGCTGAGTGGCTCCAGGAAGACATTACTGGTACCAGGAGAGAACTGCCTTTTCAGTTCTTTCTGGGTTTTCTGGATCAAGGTTGGGATCCTGGAGCCAGGAGATTTCTTAGAGCTCTGGGTGGGAAGAAATCTCCATTCCTGGGTCCATGCTTTGGTGGTGACCAGCACCTGATTGTGCACCTGTTTACATCCCTCATGAAGTGTGTGCTGGGATGTGTTCAGGGCCCCACCTGTGAATCAGGAGAGCTCCACCCTGGAGTCAGTGGAGGCCAGTGCAGCAGGGAGCTGCGGGGTTTGCGAACCATATTGAGAGGATTGGCATGTTATTGCCGTTGTCTGGAGGAACCAGACAGTGGCCCTAAAGATTGAGGACGGAGCAGCAGTGCTGCAAGAGAGACAGATGTCGGTGAGCCCTTATCTGTTATATGCTACAGCGAGCTATTTATGTTGGATTTCATGTTATCTACCGTTTTGAAAGCAAATAAACTGCATCTGACTTGCACCTCCGGTCTACAGTGGAGTGTCCTTGTTACAGTTGTTGCTTTTGAAAATCCTATTAATCTCCTTTTAGGAATTCCTACTCATTAATTGGGTGCTATCACACCCAAGTATGTTCAGTTTCAGATATGACCTTTTTCTTTGTAACGCAACAGACTTCTGCGCATTACCATGCATTGTGGCATTCAACAACACAGTTTCATTGGAGAAGTGCAATGTGGTGCCATTTAAAACATCACTTTTTCCTGCATTTAAATGTACTTGTATTTAGACACGTTCTAATCTTCACCTGGACATAGAGTTGTAATTTTCTAGAAGCAAGTAACTTGCATGCACCTAAATGCATTGTACATTATACCATTTAAAATCATTACATGCATTTATATGCATTTAGAAATGTCCTTTAAGGGCTCATGCACACGGCCATGCTCGAAATACAAAAGTCGTGCGACCGTACATTAGAAACGGTCGCTCGCCTTCCATACACTGCACTATTCTCGTACGATTGTGGGATTTCCCGCAATTCTCATACGAGAATCGTGCAGTGTAGGGGCACCTTTAGAGGGAATTTCCCCTCACTTTAGAGATATAGTGCCCGATGAACTAAGTAGAAGTAGAAGAGCACAGATGTGAATTGTCACATGCATCATTTTATGTTGGCGCATACCATCTCCAATAAACTAATTTGTTGTAACGCATTTAGTTTACCATGTTATTATAAAAACAGAAAAAGTGGCAAGCACACTACTGTGGTGGTGGCGGTAAATGGTTGTGGGTGAGCAAGCCTCTTAAACAGGGAGAGGAACCCTGAGCCAACTGCTTGACTGACATTTCTATCACTGAGTAAGAGACAGACTGCTCTGTCCTCCAGTCCTGTGCCCATCCATAACGAACCACTACAACGACTGCTGACAGTTATCAACCACTGTTGAGCAGCATACCCGCTCCTGTTCAGCCGACTGGTCCCAGCCTGGCCAGCTGAGCCCTTATGGTGCCGGACGACATTAACACTTTCAGTGCACAGCCTGCCCACACACAAGGCTACAAGACGTTGCCTTCAGCCAACGGCAAATTTCTTGCGCTCCAGCCACAGGAGCCCTTTTTGTGACCTCAAGCTGTCACCACCATCCCTCCTCCATCAACAGGGACCAACCACATTCATCAAACAAGTGAGTCATTGATTCCCAGTTTTTTCACACTCATCTCATGTATTACATTGTAATTTATTCACAAACTGACCTATCAAGTAACACACATTCCTGGGTAGTAGCGCTCTTTTTACCATGTTATTGACTATCTTGAGCCATCATCATGTTGGTGCACTTTTGAATATCTCTGTTACAATAAAAATTTGCTAATTAATTTATAAAAACTTTATTTGGCCCTGATCATGCAACTTATCTGCAAAAAGCTGCACTTCAGGATTTTTTTTTTACATCATGTTCAATAGTCACATCTAACAATCGAATTCTTTAGATTTGAACTCTTATTTGACATATCAAAAAAATTATTTTTCAATGTGCTAAATAGTTGGTGCACGGACAATTTTGATTGGATAATTTAATGTAAATATTCATACTCTTTTTTTTCCCCAAGATTCTCAACATCTTAAGCAAATCTTCCTAACCATGGTTCATAGTACTCCAACAAACTCGGCTGACTCAGCTGTTCATACATTTGCTCATGTGAGCAGTCAGACAAAATCATTGTGATGCATTTTCCTATACAAATTATATATACGTTTGCATGTTCTACTTGTGATTGAGTAGGTTTCCTCCGGGTACTCTGCTTTCGTCCCACACTCCAAAGACATGCTGGTAGGTTAGTTGGCTCCTTTCTAAATGGGCCCCGTATGCATGTGATATAGGGACCTTAGATTGTAAGCTCCTTGAGTGCAGGGACTGATGTGAATGTGCAGTAAATTGCTGCGTAAATTGACGGCGCTATATAACGACCCACAATAAATACTAAATAAAATAATCTGTAATAAAAAAATCTAATATAAACCCTGTGTTCTATTTCTAATAGATGTTAAGTCCTTCCACCTAATGTTCGTATTGCTAATCTTGTTTTGAAAATGCAAGTTGCCTTGCATGTCCATGTTTAAGGGCCCAATCACACCAGATGCAGTGTGTTCCGGTTCAATTCTAGCCAGAACGCACTGCCTCACTTTGCGGCCGGCTCACTTTTTTGTGGGGCAGGAGGGGGCGTGGCGGGCCATTGAAGTGAATGGCACCGTGGTCACGGCCTCCGGGCCGCAATGCGATCGGCCGCATGGGATCGCAAGGCACATTATGCCTGCAGTCCGGTCTGGTCCGGTCAAAATGCTGCAAGCACTATTTTGATCGCACCGGACCGCAGGTATAATGTGCCTTGCTATCCCGTGCGGCCAATCGCATTGCGGCCGGAGGGAGTGGCTACGGTGCCATTCACTTCAATGGCCCGCCATGCCCCCTTCTGCCCAACAAAAAAGTGAGCCCGCCGCAATGCGAGACAGTGCATTTTCGCATGAATTGGGCCGGAATGCACTGCATCTGGTGTGAACAGGCCCTAAGGCAATTCTAGTTTAACATTAATGGTTGATGCATAATATTTTTTTTGTCATTTAATATAACTTGTATATGACCAGTTTCAGGGTTGAGTTGGTCATGTTGGAGAAAAAAAACAAACTTGGCATTGTAGTTTTTTAACTTTCAGCTGATAAACCATTAGAAAAGTCTGTTCTGATTTTGTTATCATAAATATTTTACCTGAATCAAACAACTCAGTTTATATAGTCATATACAGTATATTAGAGGGTGATTTTTTTTTTTTACTGTCTATAAGTAGCTTAAATACTTGTATGACAAAAAAAATGTGTTTCAAGCTCAAGGAAGCAATGCAGAAAATAAAAAATACAAAACACATATATAAAACACTTTATTGATGCTTTTAAAAATAAACTTATTGCACAGCGTATTGTGCAGAAGTGGTATTTTGCCTATGTTTGGTCACTATTTTAAATATATAAGCAGTATATAAAGTATTTAGAGTATATTGATCAATTACATAATGTTACCGGTTATTACTAGTCCACAAATATTTAAATTAGTATAACAAATATGGAAAGCATAATGTTCCTGGAATATTTACCATAGTGTCAACAATTAGGTTAGGTTCTTTGTCCGTAGAAATGTGGATGTTAAAGACCTTTATAAAATAATGGGTCATGGTTCCAGCTATGCATCACCATGTGCAGGCTAATCAACTCCTCGGTAGCAGCTGAAAATATAATTAGAGCAGAAGTGACTACTCTCTAAGTAGGGCAATTGGTACTGTGCCAATAAGCTGAAAGGTCATACTTTATTTGTTACTAAGTGGACTTAATCATATAGTTTGTCTTTTTTTACTCTTTTATTGCCCATTATCCCTGCACATAGATGTTAAAAATTCATTTCTGCATTGTAGAGTTTTGATAGAACTTAAAGTTAAAGAGTAACTCTCATTTAAAAAGCCAGTAAGTAAACTACTACTACCAATCCTGCCTTATTTGTACCATTAAAAGGAAGAACATCTACTGACCTTAAAGTGGAAGTTCACCCTAGAATTACTCTGAGCATTAAACAGCCATATTCATTGAGCCATTTTAGAGTGAAGTTCCCTGAAAACCTGAACTTATGGTTAGGAAAGCAACACTGCAACTACATTGCACACTCCCCCCTGCTCACCGTCCCCCCTCCCTCAGCCCAGGCACGCACATACGCACATACGCACACACACACTTCCCCACTTCCTTGCACAATACATTTCTCATGTACAGTATGCATGCAGTGCTTAGCTGTGTGTGTGTGTGTGTGTGTGTGTGTGTGTGTGCGCGTGGGCTGAGGGGGGACGGTAATCAGGGGGGAGTGTGCAGTGTAGTGGCAGTGTTGCTTTCCTAAGCAGTTGTTATGTAGAGGTTTACTTTATTTACTTTAACGTAAATTATATGCGTTTTGGTTAAGCCACATGTATTAGGCTTCTTACAGATTCTCTATGGGACTGCATCTTCATGTCACGTGATTTTGTTCTGTTGTACCTTTCCCCATGTTCCAGCTTGCCAGATGAGGCAACAATGGGCTCTAGAAAAGGATTTTTCAAACACTTGTTCAACCTCAGATACAAGGCCCTACAGAAGATGAGTGCCTCAGAAACTGTAAGGACATATATAATAAGGCATTATAAGCATGGGATGATGCCAGAATGATAAAAGAGCCAGTCGTCAGGTATGCTGTACCCCAAGAGCTGTTTAAAATATCCCATTCAATATTTTACTGTAGTTTGAAACACTAAAAAGACCTAGGTGATAGGCGGTTGAGCTATTATACTAAATGGGTTGGGAATATTCACTCAATAAATTGTGTGACCACTTCAATTATCTAATTATGTGAAAAGCAGACTTCTGTTCACCTATTTCATCTGCATGTGATTGGGTATTCTAAATAAATCTATAATTGAAGATTCTCAACTCATTTAGTTGATCAACCCTATTGCATACCCCAGCAAACCTGTGCTGTGAGTGGCTTGTGAAATATAGTAAGTGGCTTGTGAAATATAGTAAGTGGCTTGTGTATTAAGTGGGAATTGTATTGCTACTGTCCTAGTTTGTATGCATGGTTGATAGGGATAAGTAAACTTTCATTTTTTGTTTTGTAGCACTTTGCTATCACTTTTTATTAGGGATGCACCGATACCAGTTCAGATAACAGTGCCGATACTTCGATACTTGGCATTTTCATGAGAACTAACAGGGTTGCAGCGGTTGCAGCTGGGACCTGGCTCTGGCGCTCCACCACTGTCCTGAAATTATTAGTCTGTATTGTTTTGGAAAAACTGTCACATGACAATAAACAAAAATGTATCAGTACTTGTTCTTGCAAAAATGGTATCGGTGCATCCTTTTATATATGTTTATAAAACAAAATCATACATTAAAACAGAGATGTACAAATCCCAGGAGCTCCGTGTGCTCCTTACAAATGACAGCTGCCTCCTAACTTTTGAATTTTCCCTAGTCTAGTCTTGGAGCTGGAAAAGTATCTTTACTTGTACAGAGTACGGTACTTGGTATCGGTGCATCCCTACTTTTTATTATACATTTTTAATTTCTCATTTCTGTCACGTGTTAAAGGAAACCTGCCATGATGGATGACCATTCCTTTTGAAGATGTTAGTTGCCTGGCTGTCATACTAGTATGTTGACTTCATTGCTTCCTGTGCCACTGACCTGGAACAAATATTAGAGATAAAGAATTCTGACACTCATCTACAGCATGCATGTTCCTTGTCTGTGATTCAAAACATATTGATGCCAGGTAACTAGACAGGTAACTAGAATTTTTAGAATCCAACCACAGCAGCCCCCATACTTCTCTCATGGCAGAGTTACATCAAATAATTTTGCTCATTCACTTTCTTCCTTTCTCTGATAAATGGGATGGGTAAAGTGACCCATGTGTTTAAAAAAATCAGCTGTAGAACTCCAGGACGTTTGCTACCAGATGTTGATGTAAAGAAACATCTAGGTAGCTGTGACCATAAAACAATTTAATTTAACTTAAGCTGTAAACAACAAGCACACAATGGTAAAACTAAAACACAATTTATTGAAAAATAAATTCCCAGTGTGGAGGATTGCTGAAATCAAAAATTGGGAGGGAATATTGCCAACAAAACACATAGAACAATGGGAACATTTCTAAGTGCTTCTATCTAAACACATTACCGGATGTATTACTGTGGGCAATAAGTTAAAAAGGTAAACGCAAAACTTGTCTCTAGTGCAAAAAAGACCATATACAAGATACATAATACAATACGAAAAGCACATATACCAGAGGATTAAACTTAAAGGTCAAGTTCACTTTGAGTGAACTCATGCTTTAGTAATTCCCCCCCCCCCTTCCCGAATGCAAGCTACTGCGTTAAATATGTACCCTCCCCCTCTTTCCAGTGCCAGGTGGAGCCCCACACAATGAAGAACACTGGAATGGTAGGGAAAGTAAGAGGTCTATTCACTAAGCTGCCGTAGGCAGCCGAGTGAAAGACCGACCTCAAGTGAAGTGAGCTGAATGCTGTTCGGCTATTCACTTCAGGCTGGTACGGCTGATTTCAGATGGACCGAGCAGAACAGAAAAATAGTTTAAAAACTCCAAAAAAATTTAATAGAAAAACATTGTGCGGAGCTAGCAGTGACAGCTACTGTAGCTCCATTCCAATAGTTTTCTATTGGCCAGCGGTTCTGCTGCCGTCAAAAAGAAAACTCTTCCGGGAGCTCTCCCGGCCGCTCAGGAGAGAAACACTGATTTGTCTTTTTTTTCTTTATCCTGACACGGAGCTCCGTGTCAGAATAGAAAAAAAAAATAAAAAATGTTTTGCCCATAGGAATGCATTGCTAGATTCCTATTGGCTATTTCAATTTGCAATAGCCAATAGTAAACTAGCATTGCAACCGCCCTCTGCTGCAGTTCTCCTTCATGTCCATCAGAAAAAAAAAGGAAAAGCAGTGTTTCTCTCCTGGGTGGCTGGGAGCAGGAGACTCCTGTAGCGCCCGGGAGAGTTTGCTGTCTGGAGATCAGTGTCCCTGGTTAGCTGGTAGCCAGGGACGCTGATCTCTCTGCAAGTGGCCGGAGCCAGCCGTAAGGTCACGGCTGGCTCCGCCCAGCTGTCAGAAGCAGGCTTTTGGCTGGCCAATGGCCAGCCGCTTGGCCAGCTTCGGCTTTCAGCGCAGCTCAGCCGAGCCGGGGCATATGCCTTCGGCTCGACTGAGCCACTCGGCTAAGTTCGGGAGCTGTACGGGCTATTGTGAATAGCCCGTACAGCAGCCATTCGGTTCTACTGAACCGAAGGGGTCCTGGGGCCGAAGCTAGCCAAAGGATCGGCCGAAGCTATGGCTAGATCCTTCGGCTGCTTCGTAAATAGACCCATACATATTTAACTTGGCAAGCTGCACTTAGGTGTGTGTGTGTGTGTGTGTTGGGGGGGGGAGGGGTTATTCAAGGACAAGTTCACAAAAAGCTCTTTAAATATATATCAGCTCCAAGCTCACTCCTGTGATGGACTACAATCGAAAGTTTTGTTTACTAATCTTGAGATTGTAGTCCATCACGGGTGCATTCTTGGAGCTGTAGCTAATTTACAGCACACACAGGGACCATGGGAAACAAAAGTAGCCACCCTCCAGAAGGTAGGACAGTGTCAGCAC
>NW_017306904.1:168959-191181 GCF_000935625.1 Nanorana parkeri | reverse complement strand
GGCTTTCAGCGCAGCTCAGCCGAGCCGGGGCATATGCCTTCGGCTCGACTGAGCCACTCGGCTAAGTTCGGGAGCTGTACGGGCTATTGTGAATAGCCCGTACAGCAGCCATTCGGTTCTACTGAACCGAAGGGGTCCTGGGGCCGAAGCTAGCCAAAGGATCGGCCGAAGCTATGGCTAGATCCTTCGGCTGCTTCGTAAATAGACCCATACATATTTAACTTGGCAAGCTGCACTTAGGTGTGTGTGTGTGTGTGTGTTGGGGGGGGGAGGGGTTATTCAAGGACAAGTTCACAAAAAGCTCTTTAAATATATATCAGCTCCAAGCTCACTCCTGTGATGGACTACAATCGAAAGTTTTGTTTACTAATCTTGAGATTGTAGTCCATCACGGGTGCATTCTTGGAGCTGTAGCTAATTTACAGCACACACAGGGACCATGGGAAACAAAAGTAGCCACCCTCCAGAAGGTAGGACAGTGTCAGCACCAATTCAGAGATGATTTGAGGATCTACAGCTGAGTGATACACAAATAAGATACATTTTTGTCAATAGTTCAGGTGCTTGAATTCATTTTTAAAATGTAACTCCTGAGTTTAGTGTCACTTTAAAGAGTAGCTGTGAATATTTTATATTTGGACTTGTCTAAAACATTTGACACAGATCCTCACACAGCTACTGTGAAAGTTAAGATCTATAAACAGATTATTCAGTGAAAGACAATGTGAAAAGTGCATTCAGAGAGTTGTGATTAATGTAAGAGTTGTGAGTGGTGTGCGCCAATGTTCAGTGTTGGGACCATTATTTTTTTCTATCTTGACAGTAAGCTATGTAGTGGCATACAGATCTTATAAGATATCTCTAATTTGAAAATTAACCTGGAATGCACTGGTTGACTGGGCAGATATACACCAAGCTTAGTGTTGATCGTTGTAAAATTATGCACCTGGGGGCTAAAATATGCATACATAATACAAACTAGGTGGAGTAAAACTGGATGAATCAATCGTGAAGAATGATCTGGGCGCCCTAGTAGATAATTTATTAAATTACAACATTCAATGCCAATCTGCAGCTTCTAAAGAGTGAAATATAATTTCTTGCATTAAAATATGCAGAGACCAGATAGACCATAGAGATCTTATTTTTCTCTGACCAAAAATTGACGAAGACTTCATCTTGAATATGCAGTTACCGTGTGATCACCAGTTCACAAAAATGATTTTGGAGAACCTAAAATACTACTTTTGTGTAATATTTCACTGACAAACTGCATAATGGACCCTCTGTGCTATCTTCACGTTTGGAGAGGGTGTAAGCCCTAAAAAGGGCCAAGAAACAATCTATGTACAAGCCACTACATGTTTACCAGAGCTCCCTGCAGGTATATCACATCCTGATGTGTGTACCATGTTGCAGCACCTGGGCACACCTGTGCAGATGGCAGCTGAGCAGGGATAGAACGAGAATATGGTACAAGGTTGACAGGAAATTTCAGATGCAGGTGCAGATGAGGGATGCAGGAGTGGAGGAACTAACAGGGACTGGATCCTACAGCTAGGAAATGAACGTATCCCCATCTAAATAGTGAGGTTGGTTGACAGGCTAGACTGGCTGTATAGCTGCTATTCTAATTATCCGGTGAGATTTGGCAATGCCTATACCTCCCAGTCCTGTGCAGCAATGTGATAAGAGACACCACATGGTGGTAAAATCCCAAGTAGAAGATTAGCTTTGCTGCTGCTGTGTAACATAGTGAAGTGAAATGACATGAGTTAAGGCTTAACCCTACAAGGGAGTAGGGCTTGATCTAAGCTTAGACAGAAGACTAAGCCCTCTATACAACTTGGACTTGGAAACCAAAGGTTTCCATAGAATCATGGGAATAAATATAAAGACAACTCAGGCATCTTAAATTGCTTGCACTTTTTCAGAATTGTTACTCGTTAATTTCCATTTTTCATTTATGTTGTTACTTACCTTTATCATCCTTAAGATCATGTTTTTCTTCTCTAAATGTAATCACTGTTGATAAATGTTGGTAATAACATTGGTGGGTAAAGCTGCTGCTAAAGCGTTCTGTGGCTGTTATGATATACCTTTCACAGCAGAAATCATTCACATTATGTATTCAACATGTTCTTTTCTGACCTCCTATAGATATTTTCCATGCTCATAAAAATATTGCCTCTGCTCCTGACTCTTCCATGCACCAGCACAGAGGGGAGTCCTCCCATGTGGTCTTCTTAACTGAGAGTGGGGTCCTGCCGAGCTGTTTTTCTTGACTGTTTTTGTGACACCGAAACCTCCTTTTTTTTCAAAACAGTTTTATAATTGAAAAGCTTATTGTTTGCACTGCACGTAATGAACTTTGCTAAATGATTGGGGGATGCATTTGAATTACTACATTGATGATATAACATTTTCAAATAACCAGGAAAAGCACTTGTATGCTTATATATACAGTTTAGTTTTAAAATCAAATATAGGTTTCTGAAAGCTTCATACAATTTAATTAGAACATAATCCTGTTTTTTTTTCTCTCCTATAGGTTGTTTCCAGCTTTGTAATGTTTTTCGATCACATGACATGGAAATTGACCAGTGCTTGCTGGAATCTCTTCCTTTGGGCCAGCGCCAGCGTCTGGTAAGACGTATGCGCTGTGACCAAATCAAGGCTTACTACGAGCGAGAAAAGGCCCTGCAAAAACAGGATGCATACAGGAAAAAAAGTAAGCAAAGGAAAAACTACAAAGTTAATTTCCATCTCTCCGACAAGATACAAGATGCTATAATCCACCATGATGATAAAGAAGGTAAGAGCAACAAATTATAGACCTTGAGGGACTAACCAGAATTGTCTTGATACAGTCAACAGATGAGCTTGAGTCTTCTGGTTTGTAAAATACTCTGGAGACTCTCCTCACAATCCATTTTTAAAATATAACCGTTAATAGACTTATTAAAAAATTAAGAATTTGGCTTTAGAGACACATTCAGGGTTATTCACAAAAGGGTGAAGAGTTTGGAGAAGGCAGGAGAAGTGAACAATCTAGGCCAAAATAGCTGATTTGGAAAAATTCCCCAATTCAGCTCACTTTCCAGTTCAGCTATGTTGTCCTAGATTGTTCACTTCTCCTGCCTTCTCCAAATCCTTCACCGTTTTGTGAATAACCATGATTATGTCAGTTTTTTGATCAAATTGCTTTGCAAGCTACTACTAATTTGTGTATATAGTATTCAGAAAAACATTTTATTCCTCTTTATAATATATAATATTATATACTCTGTTCACTGCACTGTTAATGAAAGCTTGCAGTGAGAAAATTGAGGCTGACATCTATGACCTCCCATTCTGTACTCACTATTTCCCTGGCTGTCCTGCTGATCCAGTGGCTTAAATACATTCTGAACCACTGGCCTGGAAGGAATATCAGATGCTTGAATTTCATGCTAGCTGAACTGATCTGCACACATCTGGATCAGTACAGGTACTGAAGCCAAATACAGCCAGACAACTAGCAATTTCAAAAGGAAGTGTTCAAACAGTTCCATGATTTTCAAAGTGCGGTTTCAGTGTAATGATGTGTCCAAGTATGCCTACTACTTCACTTAATGTAAACAATAGCCAAACTGCTGCTTACAGTATTGTGGAAGCATGCTATAAAAATGAACCATTTAAATTACATTACATAGAGCAATTAAATGGGATGGTCCAGTTGTTAAAGATAGTTATTGTGGGGTGTACCGCTGTGCTAAATAGCCTATTGTAAATAACCCCAAATTTTGGTTGACATATGTTGTATACCAGTTATAATTTAATGTCAATGTTATATTCTCTACAAGGTTATAGGAAATATTGTATGTTTTATGTTTCAGTGTTACAGTTACTTAAGGATGGAGCTGATCCTCATACTCTTACTGTATCTGGGGGATGCCTGCTTCATCTGGTAAGTTTTTGGAAGAAAATAATAATTTTATATTTGAACCCTAGAGCTGCATTCATTAGGATTTTATAGGTGTCCTATATGGTAAAACATTTTATCCTTACAAGTATTTCAACTTCATAATCATTTATTAGTCTATAGATGTATAAAAGGCTGCATACATCTTAAAAACCAAGTATATAAAGAGGTACATCATAGAAAAGAATATAGGTCACAAGACCATGTATTGATCAATATGTTCTAGATGGTGTTTTTTAAGGGGGAGAAAAGATTTGCGCAGAGACAAATGATGGTAACGTGTTTCAGAGACAGTCAGCTTCTTCAGATCAAATAGTGCAAGATCTTATTTCTGTACAGAAATAGAGAATATGTTAATACATATGCATGAAAAAAATACATATTTATATAGTTTTTACAACCCATATGTTTGTATACGTACATATATAGTAAAGCATGCCAAGTTGTGCATGCACAGCCAGGCTGTATTGTCTCAATGCACCTAAGTGCACAAAAATCTTACATGCATTATTTTAGCAACACAGCACACCACAACATCTAGAGTATTCACATCTGTGCATTGTAGTACCTTATAGTTGAGGTGCATTTTTTTTGTACTGTATATGTGTATTGGGGGTAACGGATATCCATGAGTTAATGTGTGTTGCAGTAATGTGCAATAAAAAAATGAGTTTTATCGTTCTTTGCTACAGCACATTAGTCTAAATGGGATCCAACACAAAGTGATTATGCTAGCTGATCTTTTTAACAGGTGTATCCAAATAAAGATATATCCAAGATATACCATATGCAATGACATACCTCCTTAGACCCAGTCTGTGCGAATAATATGGCCACTAGCTGACCTGGCAGAATCCACAGGCAGCTTGACTCTTCAATAAGACACAGAAGTTCAATCCAACACAGTTTTACTTTAGATCAGTACAATACTGTTTTCCAGTCTTTTAAAGTGTAAGAAGGGAATTTATTAAAAATGAGCAGACAGAATTTGTATCAGTTGCCCATAGTAATCAATCAGCTTCTATCTTCAGTTTGTTCAGTTAAGATTTGAAAATTAAAGATAGAAGTTGACTGGTTGCCTTGCACAGTTGTTTCAGATTCTGTCTGCTTCCAATTTAATAAATCCCCCTCAATTACTTTTTTAAGCCCTGTCACTGCTTGAAAAGAGAAATTATCTAAACAGTAGAGTGAGGGGCCGGAAGTGTCAAGCTAGGGATTGTACCAACTAAAATCAAACAGAAGGGGTACAGGGGAACACTCCAAAGCACTGGCTCTGACATCCTGTTTTAGGATGGCTCCCTTCCCTTACAGGTTTTTTGGAGTCGTCCTTTTGTGTGCTAGTAAACTTTGTGCATCTCCTGAAACACACAGGCAGACCAAGGCAAACCACTTCTCCCTGCCCCCTACCCCCACTCCTCCCTTCTCCCTTGATCAGGCTAGTAGATGGACATCTGCTGGAGACTGGGCTGACACTTGTGATCTTTTACCGAACAGGAAGTTCAGGGAAGTAGAGCTGAGAGAGAGTTGGAGCCAGCTGTTTATACATGATGTAAATACATAATGACTGTGAATGGTTGGTCTACTTAGAAATACTTTGCTGGGCAATATATGATCTGGATTAATTATTGAAAAAAGTTTGAGAGCTTAATTTTACTTTAAGTATTACAGATAAGCTAATCAATAACAGTTTGCCTTATAGGTTAGTTCACATTTCAGAGTTGAGGGGCTGAAACTGCCGAAACTATCAAAAACTACCAACGCTGGTTTCCTAGGGGTGTTGTTAGAAACTTTGACTATGGTAGCCTGGTTGGCAGTGGATAGAAGTCCCTATAATTATTAAGCTGCATTTGTATACTTGTTGGAGGTTAAACATGTTTAAATCTGGTTTAATACTTACACATAGACTACCCTTCAACTAAGGAGAGATTGCGATCAGTGTTAGTACAACTATATTACAGCTGTATGGAGGAGAGGTAAAGGCACAGATTAGGGAGAAGGACATATGCAAAATATATGCTTATTGAGGTGTGTGAGCAGATCAAAAGATCAATTGATCTGACTCGCAGCTCCAGTTTTTACTGTATTCCAGTATTGTCAATCTCATATGTGCCATGCTACTCCTTCAGTTTATCTTCATCCAGCTGTTAGAATAGGGAGCCATTCCTTGTTTGCTTGATAGCAGACATAACCTCATAATCCATTTGCTATAAACATCAGATCTGCATTTATCTTGCCCTTCTACTACTTATTTTCACAATTTGGCTAGCATATACAGGCATTGGCACGCTGTTTGAAATAAGGCATCATTTCATTTTGACCCCTTCATACTAAAATATAATGTCTATCCTGCTTCCTTGTCATCCACAGCCAGTTGTAAGTGTGTGTAATTGTCTTAAATTGTATATTATCTTCCTCCATGAATCTGTGACTTTCTGCACACAGTCAATTATAGCTCTGTGCTGTGAAGGCAGCCCTTGAAGTGTATTATGTAAATATTCCTTTCCTGCTATGAGATTTTATCCTTTTCTCTTGCAGTGTGCACGGTATGATAATTCCTTTGCCGCAGAAATCCTCATTGACCGAGGAGTTAATGTGAATCACCAGGATGAGGAATTCTGGACTCCCATGCATGTTGCTTGTGCTTGTGATAACCCTGATATTGTCCTTCTACTTCTTTTTGTAAGTAATAATGGAATATAGGGAAATAGTTAATCTGAAAAATGTTACCCTGGTGTTAATATGACCCCTGACTGAAGATTCAGACTAACAATTTAGTGGCAGCATAAGGTGCAAGAACATATCTTGAGGGCACTTGCAAGGTATCACTTCAGCCCCCCACCAACCTCCTGTGCCAATATCAGTTTTCTAAAATGCGGTGTTTGCATAGGCTCTAAACCCTACCCCTTCCTCAGTTCAGTTCACTTTATACACTTAGCCATGGTAATATATAAAAAAAGCACAAAAATCCTAGATGGTTTGCAGTCTGCATTCTGTTAACATATCTCCCAACTTTCTGAGATGTGAAAGAGGGACACATATTAGTGTAAATTAAGTATGACACACCCCTGCCAAGCTCCTAATTTTAATGCAATAAATGATTGATTAAACTAGAAAATGGTTCCCCTCCACACACACTACTTTCCCTTTATACTGGTTTTTCAAAATAATAAAAGTAGTAATTCAAAAGGTTGGATTAAGTGTTTAGGGCAATGTAACACTTTTGGTAGTGAAATAGAACATTGCTATACAGGTCTATGCATATGCAAGGAGGAAAGTGGAACAGAGGGATTTGGTTTCAAAGAGGGATAGTCCCTCCAAATCAGGGACAGTTGGGATCTATGTATTTATTACAAACATAACCATTCCCTATGTTATGAAGAGGTAGCTGTCTGAATCTTTGTTTGTGAACAGTTTGATTATCACATTTGTTTATCAAGATTTATTATTATGTTTACAACATGCACCAATGCAGAGTTGGCTTGCCATAGACAACCAGACCAGACTTTATTTAAATTATTGATCTGTAAATGATAATGGTTTTCTTTACCAAAAATAATATGTTTGAAAAATGTACATGCTACTTTGGCAGATAATGTTAAGAAAAAGTGCTTTAAGGTACAGGAAATGGGTATGATTAATGTATACAATTGTTCTATAATCTTAAAGTGAAAATATAGATGTGTCAAAAGTATTCATTTATCCGAAAAACAGCTGAACATTTCTAGCTGTACAGGCTAATTCTTCTGACAATGCCTCTTACAAATATTTATTTGATATCACCCTGTCTAGACTGCTAGGGAAACTCCTAACCTAGCTTTGCAGATGGTTCCTCTCTAGCTGGTTCCTGACAGTCCCCTCGCAATGACATCACTCACCATGCAGGATCCCGGGGGGACCTCACTGCTAGACAGCCAACATGCCACATAGGCACTCACATGGACACCCAAAGAAGGAACCCAATGAAAGTGAAGAGAAGGCTTAGGACAAGAGTATCATGAGACATGGCTTTAGGGGGCATTGAGATTTTTTTTTGTTTTTAGTTTTTTTTTTTTATATCCAGAGATCAGTTAAAGGGGGGGTGGGAGGAGGATTAACTTTATTTTGGAGATGGGCTTTAAAGTCTGCATAGCGTTGCTCCTTTCGATATTTCTACAGTACCTAGCTTCTGTAGTAAGGCAGAGGTTAATGTGAAATGTTTCATAAACCATAGCAACCTGTCAGATTTCTTCTTTCATGCTGTGGACCTCAGTAAACTAAAACCTTTAAAGTTTGCATTTCAACTAGCAATCCAGCATGTTTAATGAATTCCTATAGCTCATGTATAAACGTGGAAGAATTCTTAAAAATGATTTTATGTGTTAGCACTTCTCTCCTCATAGTCGATCAAGTTCGGACAAAATAATTGCAACAATATGATGGACAAATTTGGAGCTGAACAGTACTTCTTCACCATGCTGCTTTAGGTGGGCACAATGCACGAGAGCATAAAGGGGACACTGGGGCATGTGCATTAAAACGGTAGAAGAATCTAAAGTGCTGGAGGATTCAGTAAGGGGAGGGAAAAAGCAGTAAGAAATTTACCACATTAAACCAGTGAAGTGGTGGCAAAGGAAAAATCGTCATTAGGAGTCAAAAAAGATGACTCTATTGCTAACTGTTAAGTTCTTGACTATGGCCCAGAAGAATGAACAGCTGCAAATAGCTGAATAAATATGCAATAGGTTGGTCCCTGACACACATCTAACAGTGCCCCTACATGGGCACATCCTTTCACTATAATTTTACGTTAAGACATCAGTCCTGGAACCAGACATACCCTACTAGGACCCACTTTGATCTTCTTCCAAATACAACACACACAGTTAAAGCTGTCTTCTTTTTTCTTCACTTAAAACTGAATAATTGGCTATAGGTCAAGCAGTGCTTGAAAAGGTCTCTTTGCTTGCACCCTGTTGGGACATGTATTGGGCCTAATATTGGGCCTATTTTCTTATAAACTAGACCATGTCTAGAACTCCCTTATTGTTGACAGCAAAGGATACCTAGGATATAAAAAGGCAATACGTATTATCTTCAAATTGTATTTTTTGTGATAAAGCAGCAGTAAAAAGGAACAACAGCAAATTAACCTAATTGCCTCTTGCTTACACTGTATGTCAGTCAAAAGTGAATGGCTGTTACTTTGAATTACTGGAGCTTTAGATTTGGTAATATGCTGCACAATGTATCAGTAGAATTACACATGTAGCGTAATATGTATGTTTAAAACTCAGTCATGTATACAAGGATCACACTTTGTAGAATTCCTGTTTTACTATATCTTCATGCAGGAATGTTTTCAAAGTATGTACATTTACATTTTACTAATTTTTAGTAATTCAGTCCACATAATGTATATTGTTGATGATAATTGTTAGTGGTTATCATAGAGTTAAATGTCTAAATTCTGAACATAGACAGAATCTGTCTGCCATTTAATTTTATTTCATGTTTATAATTTCATTGAAATAAATATTTTGGCCCAGCTAAGACACAGGTTGTTCCAGCTAGTCAAATTATTAAAACAGAATAAATTAGGTTCATCTTCTGAGCAATTGGCCAGTGCTGTATAATTCTGAGATTCTTCTTGTCTGATGCTGTCTGTAGACAAGCAGATGGTATGCCAATAATATGTTAAAATTAATACAGAAATTACATTCTTGGTTCTTGATGTTAGTTGTGCCTGTTTCTCTTGTTTTCTAACGATATCTTCTTACATGCATTCTTTCATGGCGTTTGGGGGGGCTTAAAAACAGCATTCCGTCTCTCCTGCTACTTCCGCTGTTCCGTAGCTTTTTTTTGCTTGTTTTTTTAGCTTAAAATGGGCTTTCAGGTCCGGTCCAGTGCATTTGCATGCAAAAGGTATGCGGTTTTGATGCATTTCCATTCGTTCCAGTGCATTTCAGACCAGAGAAAACGTGTATCTCTTTTGTCTGGTCCAGAACGGACTGTGCTAGTGTGAACAGAGCCCAGAAATACCATAGGGATACATTGGGATGCTTTTTTGGTCCGCGAACAAACTGTTCTGGTCAGGACATGGTGTGAACAAGACCTAAGGCCACTTTAGAATATATTTCTATAATAAGTAATATTTAAACTCTTTTCACACTTTCTTTGCTTTACTCTATGACCGTGGTTCTCAACTGGTGGGTTGCAACCCAAAAGTGGGTCGCAACCCCATGTTCAGTGGGTAATTTATGATGCTCAAACGAGGGGGGGAAAAAAAGACTTGACTATTGTCAATATTTTCTTACTGGTTTGCTCTTAATTTTATTATATGTATAATGCAGATATTAGGAACACAGCTTTCTGCATATAGTTATTGTAGAGTTTTGATGGTGTTGTGCTGCTGAGATTGTGCGTGGATGAGCGTGAACAGAGATATTTGAATAAATGCACTAGTAGATGTATAATTTCTAATTTGTGTTTTTCGTATAACAGATAAAGTACTTATGTCAGTTTTATTTTTAGAAGTTGTGGCCATAGTAGTAGTAGAAGCATTACTGATTTACACAATGCCTCCAGTCCACAGGGAAGATGAATGGAGAAAGAAGATGAAGGAGAGGCGTGGAAAGAGAAGGAAACTGTTATGGGGAGGACCTGGGCTAACTTGGGGTACAACCTATATGTTACAAATAGTTTGCACATAAATGGAAGGGGGTGTGTTGTGCTAGGGAGGAGTTTTATAGGAAGATTGGAGGCGTATTTAAACTAGAATGTATAGGGAAGTGTAATTTAGAAAATAATAGGGCTGATAGGTCAGGCACTACTGAAGTGTAAAATTAGAAAAGACGGGGAGAAGGTTATGGCAGGTGATAAGGAGATATCTATTTTAAAAGCAAAAACATTGATGAAAGACAGTTGTGATTATAGTATAAAGTATACAATGTAATGATAGCTTAAAGTGTCTGTTCACAAATGCCAGAAGTCTGGTAAGCAAAATGAGAGCGCTGGAAACTTTGGTACATAAAGAGCAATATAATTTAATTGGTATTGTAGAATATTGACTTGATTCTTCATGAATAAGCTGTTAACATCCCAGGATATGTTGTCTTTCTGAGAGGCAGGGTAAACAGAAAATGTGGTTATATCTGCCTATGTGAGATGTAAGTGATCTCCTTGGTGGAGAGTTTTAAACCATATATGTACAAAGAATCCAATCAAAGCTGTTAAAAGGAAATCAGCAGGGCAAAATGTAAAACAAATGAGAGGTTGCTAAAGAGAGCAAGATTAATCCCCCCTAAAAGCTTTAAACATATTAATAAAAAAGGCTAGATCCAAGCATGTAGGCCTTCTAAAAAAAAACAAACAACTGATATACAAAGGAAAATGACAGAGCTGTTGTATATGATGGGGATGGTATTAACACATAAACAGACTAGGTAGGGTCCAGAAACAGACAAAATAAAGTCCCATGAACCAAATAACTTATGCCTACATGTCATCAAAGAGTTGAGCCTAACATTTTTCTAATCCATCTAATTTTTACAGACTCTGGCATTACAGGATTTGGTGTAAGTCAAAGATGGTGCCTGTATTTAGAAAGAAGTGATTTAGGTCTTCAACCCATAGCTAGAGACCTGCAACTTTAACTTCTGTAGGAAAGATATTTGAGCGGTTACTAAAGGACATACAAGACTATCTGCTCGAAACAATATCATACGTGATATCCAGCAGTGATTTATGAAAAAAAACTTGTCAAACACATGTACTGTATGTTTGTTGTTTACTTTTTATGAGGAAGTGAATTGAAACTTAGGGAAACGTGTAGCTGTGGAGGAAGTATATTTGGACTTTGCTAAAGCATTTGACACAGTTAACCACAGAAGGCTAATATGTAAATTAAGGAATAGCAAGATAATTTAGTCTGTAAATGGATAGAAAACTGTCCTAAAGAGTGTATTTAGCCAGTTGTAGAGAGTAATGACTAGTAATTTATAGTATAAATGGTCTAAGGTTGTTAGAGGTGTACCACAAAGTACAATGTTAGGACTATTACTTTTTTTAAATGTTACAAAGTTTGGGATTAACATGTAATTACTGTATTTGCACTACAAGTTTTGTTGAATGCACTGCTTGAAAGGGAAAATTATTGGCAGATAAGGTTTAATGTTAATGTACAATTTTAAATTAAAAAAAAAGTGTGAATGTGCAGGATTTTAATGCAGAAGAGGCATAGGATGTCTCTTCTGCAATAAAGGATTCTTTCCTATCTGTACACACTCTTCTTAAAAATGTACATGAGCATGTACATTGAGCTGTACATGCACGATTCAATGTACACATTTTGCATCTGCTGGGATGAATGAACAGCCATGCATGCATGGGAGTTATGTCATCCCAGCACTGTCAATCAAGATTAAAGAAGATTTCAAATGCGGAAGAAAACTGGGAGAAGATGTAGTTCTAGTGAGGGAGCTTGCGGAGGTCACATTGCTGAAGGGGAGGTGAGTGTTAGTTATGATGCACATGGGTGCATCATTCTAAACCCTGGTTTGTTGTTAATTCTATTTACTCTATCTAGTTTTATAACTTTATATTCACATACACCACTGATACAAAGTCCAAGCCCAAACTCTAGTCTCCTATGTGTACTTTTTCTTTCCATGGAAAACCATCAAATTGATTTTAGAAAGCTTATACTAAAAAAAAATATTATAAAAAATAGAAGGATCTTTTAACAAAGCCCATGATTTAAAAAAAAACAATGTTTGTACTATTACAGAGTCACAAAATGTGTCAGTGTAAATGTTCAGTTTTGTGCCACCTAAATTACACTTCCAACCCTGACAGATAGTGTGAAATGTGTATTAAACATTTTGCTTTATGCTTCTCATCTTAAACAGATGGAAAAAAAAACCTTGTTATAAAGCAATAATCAAAACATTTTTGGTTCCATTGCTTTTGGTGTGAAATGTACACTTTAACTTACATATTACATTGTGACAAGCACCTAGAGGCTAGTGGAAGGCAGCAGAAAACAATAGAATTTTTTCTGATAATCCGCTTTGACAAGTAGTGCATGTGTTATGCCAGCCTTAGTCCTAAACTAAACATTTATTTATTTATTTTTTTAGCTGTCCTACCCATACAGCCCAGAATCACCTTTATTTCACTGTATAACCCTGTAATTTGTCACTGAATGCTACAAGGGACAGTTGTGTGTAGCTACAATTAGCAATGAGCAAATATGCTTAGGTTTAATGGCCAATTGAACTCATTGTAACTCACTGTAAATTGTGGAAATGCGAATGGTTCCACAATGGTTCATGGGGCAGCATCTGGGACACTATTCTGTCATCAAACAGGTTGCATATGCAATATTTTTTTTTATTGAAATTATTCCTTGGCACTGGCACCACAATCTGATTTTCTTTCAACTAGAAAAATGTTTAGGTAGTTTTAACTACAACACCTGATTTTTTAGCTAACAGTAATAGGCCAAAATTGCATGGTGGTAGTAGCAGACAAAACAGATTTAAAATTGGTAGGTTTACACTTAAAAAAATAAAATTAAAGACCTAACTTTATACCAATTGCAAAACAATGGCAAAACAGTTTGATAGCATAGCTCGTTATCTTTTTTTGTTTAGTACCACACTATATTGCCTACAAAGTTTAATAAAATATCACTACAGAGTTAACCAAAATATTTCAAAAACCACAACCCCACATTCCAGACACAAGTCAGATGTTATGCTGAACGGGAAATTACAGTGCCATATTTCAAAGACAATAGCCAAGCATATAGTGCAGTAGAGGGCTGTAGAATATGTAAGCTGCTTGATTGGGCTGCTGTGTAAGAGTGGAAGATTTGGCAGTTTTAACAAATAAAAATAAGAGTGTATTTAGGGACAGCAGCAAGGAATATTGTAAAGACATGCTGCAAATAATGTAAGCACTTTTGCTTGGGCACAATGTAGGAAAGGGAGACTGAGCAGGTTTAAAAAAATAGAGTGTATTATTTTTGAGATAACAGCTAAGAATATTGGATAGACTCCCTCATGAAATAAATCATAGAGTATACTTTTTCTAAGATAAAGGTTAGATATATTGTACAGACTTCATACTTACTAAAGCATTTGGAGTAGGCTACAGTTTGAAAAGCACACAAAACATGCAGCTTTTCATCCTACAATCCTCATTTAAATGTACATATATTACAGAAAAAGGAAGTCATATTTTACAGACTAAATAAACAACATTGCTGCAGCTGTTATAGGCCACATTTAAAAATTGAAACAACACATACAGCTGTTCAGGACGAATACACACAATGAATTGTATTTTTTACACTAACAAAAGGAGAAAATGTTGTGCACACTGCAAATGTATTATGTCTACTATTTCTTCTACCTCATTATGTTTCGGAGGACCAAAAAAATGTAAAGTTTATATTTGTATTATTTAAAATAGAAGTAATAGGCTACACACAGCAGGCATAGTATTTCCCAGTTTCTTGTAGGCCTCATTACCTAAACCACATACCCAATTTTGCTTTGGAGGATAAAAAATGTAAGCCTCATTGCCCAAACTACATCCCTATTCAGTTGTGGAGGGCCAAAAATTGAATTCAATTTTTTTTAGATTAAAATAGAAGTAATATGCTACACACAGCATACAAAGTATTTCTACAATGAAAAGTTATGAGAGCTGTCCCATGGTACAGCGCTCTTCAAATGGGGGAAGGTGTGGGCACAGATGTTATTACTCTGGTGTTCTGCTTCTCGTATGTGCAGACCAGGGTGTCCGACGTTTGTCAAAAGAAAAACAAAAAGTAGGGAAGGAAGTGCCATAACCAAGTAGAGACCTGTCAGGAAGTGGAGGTCCACGTGGAGTGTGGGCCTGATGGGTGGATTTTAAATCGTGTGGTATTTGGGATAGGTGTGATGATGAGGATAGATCCAGAAGTTGGTGCTGTTGTTGATCTTCTGGTTGATGGCAGAGGGAACCAGAGTGGGAGATAAAGATGGTGAAGAGGCGAATAATCAATAAGCGTTGGTCACAAGTATATGTAGCAACTCACTGTGAAATTGGTGGTGACGTGATATCATCGATGTAGGTTGAGCTGACTATCCTTGAGTCCTAGGTGTTGTGGTGGAGTGGAGTTCTGGGGGGATGTGTTCAATTTGGAGAGGAAGAAATAATGTCCACAACTGTTTCACTCTAGGCAACAAATGTTCTCGTAAATAAACTAGGTTAAATCTTGATAGCTTTATCTTTCATTACTTGTTGCAGTTACAGCATTAAAGTTGACAGCAACACAATGCCCAGAACAGGAGCAAAGTGACTGAAAAGTATGTTCATTTCAATATTATTAGCCTCCCAGCTGGCTTAAAGGAACACAATATGAACTTAATGTTGTTGTATAAAACTTTATTTAGGATATAAAATGAAAGCGTATGTAGATACTGAAGGGTACATATTTAGAGACCCTGGAATCTGGCATTTTAAAATGCCAGCACATGCATAAGTTTTGTTTCTGTAAATTCACTTTAAGAATTGTCATATTTTTGATAAATATGTTCCATGTACTAACATAACTGCAGTTCATTGTAGCTAGGGATGAGCTTCGAGTATGGGTTGGCAATGAGCAACCAATTATAAATCATGAAATTAAAGGCCTTTCAACTGCAGTCAGGTGCCACAGAAGGTGCTATCTGGTGACTTATCAGAATCGCTAGTCCTCCTCAAGCAACCAAGAGCCTATGAAACAATACAGGCAAAATGCTGCCATGCTGTTTTTCTTGTATGCCTGGGGGCTAAAGCCATGCTGGAATAGAGATAATGTCAACTCTTTAGGGGCAAGTCAAGAGGTGGCTGGCCCTACACCATCTTGTGCCAGGAAAGGTTGTGTTTGACAATGACACTTACTTGCTGTCTGCCCTTTGGCAGGTAAAGTTCACACGCATGCCTTAGCCTGGCACACATTCTCAACCTTGTGGCCACACTGGAATAGAGATTCTGTCAGATTTTGGGGGGAAAGTAAAAAACGTGGCTGAATCTACACCATCTTGTGCCAGAAATGGTTGTGTTTGACAATGACACTAGTTTACTCTCTGCCCTTTGGCAGGGAAAGTTCACACACGTGCCTTGTCTAGCACATGTCCTCAACCTGGTGGTGCAGCAGTACCTAGTTAGGTACCCTGGCTTCCATGAGGTCTTGCAGCATGCCAAAAGAGTGTGCGCTCACTTCACGCAGTCATACCCAGCAAGTGTTCGCATGGCTGAAATTCAGCGGCTGTACTTTCAGAAGGGGTCGTCAATGAATATTAATGCGGGACAAGTAAAGGCTTTTTCATGCCCGGCTCCGCCCAGTTGTCATGTAATGACAGCACAGTGTCCTCAAATAAACTAAAGAGCATTACAATTCTAGGTTTCAGAAGAGAATGGCACAACAAATGAAACTGTATGCAAGCACACTTTAAGATGCTTTAGTTTAAAGCAAGAATTATCAGTCAAAATAATATATTGTCATAATTTATTTATTCCATTTTGTTTGCCTTTAAAGTGTATGTAAAGCTAAATATATGTTTAGCTCAGTTAGCTTACCCTTCACTTCCTGTGCCAAAGAAACAACAGTAAGTAAAAGAGGAAATCATTCTAAATCTAGGGTATATCAATCCAACATGAATCCCCATAGGAACATTTCCTTTCGCTTCCTGTTCATGTGTTAACTCTTTTGGATTCTCTATAACTTTCTGTCATTGTGACAATGTTAACCAGCTCAAAAAAGAGAGGATTAATTTTCTCTGTAAGCAGGGGCGGACTGACAACACATGGGACCCCAGAGCAATATGAGATTATGGGGCCCCCAATATACAAGCCCCACCCATCCACAAGCCCCACCCGCATATAGATTCTTGTTTTACAGAAATTATTTCTTCACCCTATTTTCAAAATAGCCGGTCTATTCACTAAAAGGTGAATTACAAGGTAATTGCTAGGAAATTGTCTAAATCTAGACCAATATAGGCAATTTGGAAAGTGAGCTGAATGGCAGAATTTTTCTTGTTGGGCTATTTTGACCTAGGTTCTTAAATTCCCAATTATCCTGGGTGAATTGCAGGAGAACTAGTAGGAGAATTGACAGGGGATCTGAATAACCTAGGCCTCAGACCAGCACCAATGCATGGCGGACCTCAGACCAGAACCAATGCACATCGGACCTCAGACCAGAACCAATGCACATCGGACCTCAGACCAGAACCAATGCACATCAGACCTCAGACCAGAACCAATGCATGACAGACCACAGACAAGAACCAATGTACAGCAGACCTCAGACCAGAACCAATGCACGTCAGACCTCAGGCCAGAACCAATGCACAGCAGACCTCAGGCCAGAACCAATGCATGATAGACCACAAACCAGAACCAATGCACAGCAGACCTCAGACCAGAACCAATGCACTGCAGACTGCAGGCCAGCACCCACCACTGCCTCTATGTCCTCTGACCCCTGCAGCTCTCACCCTGCCACTGTGCCCATTTCTCTCCTTTCCCACCATAGCCTCTGTGTCCACTGACCCCCGATCTCTTCCCCGGGGTACAGAGATCATCTGACCTCTTCTGCCGCGATCCTTCCACTGGAGATAGCTTTCGGCGGCTCTCTACTAACACCCATTAGGCCCAAGCATAAGCTGAGGTGGCCGTCTGATTTGCTGACTATAGTACAGCCCTCAGCCAGTTACTGTTTGGTGCAGCTGGCCAGGGACAGCAGGGTGGTGGAGGCAGGGAGTGGCAATTTTCTCGGGGGGGGGCTGGGGGCAATTACAGTATTGCAGTGGAGTCAATTGGCCAAGCCAAACATTCCAGGGTTCTGTTTTTTACCAATTTTAGTGCTGGAAGATGTTTATGGGTGGAATATTGTCCTGAGTTTTCATGCTGTTATTACTTTCCATAATTATCTGGATTTGTCCTTGTGCTCAGAGGGGGGGGGGGGGGGGGGGGGGGGGGAGGGCTGGGGGCAATTGCCCCATTGCTTCCCCCTGGATCCGCCACTGAAGTGAGTAAAGTGCTTAAGATGTTAATACACTGTGAAAGATTAAGGCACACCATAGTGTACTGCAACTGTTACAAGTTAGCCAGTCAAGCTTGACAGACTTCTAAAAAAACTTATTTCTCACTGATCACCTGTCTCAGCTCCTCCTCCTGCTCATTTCCACCCGCAACTTCCTCTCCAGGGCCTGGATCTCTTCCGCGCTGTGCATCTCCAACAGAGTGTAACACGCCACAGGTATGTTTGTAGGATCGCAGCTGCGGAGATGCGTTATTACTTTGGAGGGGCACAATCCGCCTCCTTCAATACACGTGATGTGGAGACGGTTATTCAGTATTCAATTCCTGTGCTGCATTCTCCATACAATTCAAGGAGGGTTTGGAATTGTGTGACATCATACACCGTCTTATTTCGCTTAACTTCACAGAGGTATTACCTCATACGCCCTAGAGGAGTGTGCAAAGCATAACAACATACATGAATAGTTATACGTGCACTGCATAATTTATAACTAAGAACAACTTAAAGGGTTTAAATTAATATGAATATGGTTTGTGCCACCAAGCTTGCAAGAGGTCTGAATGTGACCAGAGGTTATAGTACTCCAGGAGCATCACTCTCTCAGTAAACCGTTTACATAGGCTGAATGAGGGGGGATGCAATTCATAGTTTGCAACAAATCCCCTTCCCAGTTCCATGCAATCACGCTCAGTATTGGTAGTAGCTATAGGAGATCTGAACCCGACTTGATAACAGATTCCACTGGTAGTGAGTGCAATGGGAGTTGTAGCAATGTAGACTCAGCACAATTCACTACAAGGTTCACAATGACATGTCAGTATGGCAGGAGCATAACAATAGTCCATGACAGGTAGCATGCTACTTGCGGTTTGATGGGGATCTTCCCCTGTAGTAATCCAGACTGCTGGCAGCAGCTTACGGTGATGTGAAGGAGACAGGTAGCAGCTTCCAGCACAGAGCAGAGGGAGAGACTGGCATTAGAACCTGGAGGCAGTGGGAGCTCACAATGTCCAGGCTGTGAGAGCAGGCAGATTACACAGAGGATGATTGCTCAGCGTTTCACAGGTAATAGTGGAATACTGAGCAATCAAAAACCCTGCTGCTTTATTGTGAGAGCAGGTGTGCAGAAGGAGGAGCGGCACGACGCCCATGCGTGTGAGGCTGCTGGGTCCCGATGCTGGAGTGTTCCTAGGTGAGTATATGACACAGAGCCACCGGGTACCAGATCTGTTAGCCTGCCCAACAGCATCTCTGACAGCTTGGCCCGGAAGGCTGAGTGGGTAGAGTCAATTGGGCAAGCCAAACATTCCAGTGGTTCTGTTTTTTACCAATTTTAGTGCTGGAAGATGTTTACGGGTGTAATATTCTCCCGCGTTTTTATGCTGTTATTACTTTCCATGATTATCTGGATTTGTCCTTGAAAATTAGGGCAAAGCCAACAGGACGATCATCAATGACTTTGGTAAAAATGCACATTTAAACAATTAACTATGGCAAGTAATTTTACATTGGTTATTATGTATTTAGAAAGAGTAAAGGTTATCAAATATTTACTAACTTCTCTCATTATAATCTGGAAACAACTATGGCATTCTGAAAAAAATATCCTTTCACTGCACAATTGTTACATGTACCCCATAACTTTATTTGGATATTTAATGCAGAATAGACACAGAGGCTGGAAAGATGCCTTTTGTAAGTATTAAAGGGTTAGTCTACCCAGAACCGTTATCTTTTTTACAGATCCTGGGGAAGTAAATCAATGACTAGATTCTTATTTACTAAGGACTCTAACAGCACAATGCCCCCATTTGAGTGCCTGACCCTTCACCCACTGACATGGAGTCTTGTCCCTCCTCTTGTTGCAGCAAGGAGACCCATACTAACCTCTGCATTCTCTACAGGATAAAATAACCATAGCAGAGAATGAGTCCCTTTTGTAATCTAATGATATATGCCCAATAACTACCTTTTACTATGTTGGAAGATCTCTACCTTTGATCTAAAAGTTCAGTATTTTCTGTAGAGAAATGAGAGTGAACCTTTTTGATACATGTGTGTGGTGCATCTGGCAGATTTGACTACCATAACCGTCCCCACATGCCCTGTTGCCTTTGATAATACCCACACAGGGTCACTTGTAGAATGGCCTATTCTGCCAGCTTGTTTGCCCCAAGTATGAGTATCTTTTTCTCTAAAATATGCAGTTTAAAAAAAGGAAAATATATTTGATTTAATTTTGGCATTGCACCCACATAGTCTCATGTGATTACATTGTTTTAATACAGTAACATCAAAGCAATATTTTTAAATATTTATATTGTTTTATTTTTTATTTTTCTCTAGTCGGGAGCAAATGTACTTTTGCAAGATGTGAATAGCAATATTGCACTTGACTATGCCACAGAGGGAACGGAGCCCAACTCTATACTTCTGACATACTTAGAAGAAAATGGTAAGTACTAAAAAACACACAAAATGCTGCAGTTGTTAAAGGACAGATGCTATATCTATATCTATCTCTATCTCTGTCTCTGTCTCTGTCTCTGTCTCTGTCTCTGTCTCTGTCTCTGTCTCTGTCTCTGTCTCTATCTCTTTGTGTCTCTATCTCTGTCTCTATCTCTTTGTGTCTCTATCTCTATCTATCTCTCTCTCTCTCTATCTCTTTGTGTCTCTATCTCTATCTATCTCTCTCTCTCTCTATCTCTTTGTGTCTCTATCTCTATCTATCTCTCTCTCTCTCTATCTCTTTGTGTCTCTATCTCTATCTCTCTCTCTCTCTATCTCTTTGTGTCTCTATCTCTATCTCTCTCTATCTCTATCTCTTTGTGTCTCTATCTGTCTAGCTTTCTCAGAACAGTGAGCCACAGCATGTCTTATTTTATTGTATACGCTAAGAACTGGCCGCTCTTTGAAATTCTTTGAAATATCAAATCAGAGGCACATATGTGCCATAACCTACAATTCTCATTCATACATAATAGCACCCTCTGCTGATTTTATAGATTAAGGTAGAAATAATCTTATTGAAGCATACAGTCAGCTTTCTCTAGCCTAAAATAGCTCATAATAATAGCAAGAACAGTTGGTGGCATCTAGTAGATACAGTATATGGCATTGGTGTTGTGATCCGTTAATATGGATGAAATAAAATATCTTCTGATGAATCCAGTCTGAATTTTTTTTTAAAAATTGTTAGTCAGAGTGTGTTTTGCTTTCCACTGTTGCCTTAGTCTAAAAAAAAAGCAGGCTCAATTTACAAAGCTGACATACCAGGGTAGGTTTACTAATTAAAAAAAAGGTTATAGGTATTTTCAGAGCCCAATGAGATTTTAAAATTACACTCAAATGGCTAAATTAAAGAGCCATATTTATGTGTTAAGGCCATATGAATTTTGCTAATTCAGTCAGATAAATATCTGGTCAGTTTTCTCCTTCAAAGAGGGCTTTGTATTGCTAGTAAAAGTATATAAATATTTGTTTATTTACTTTGTAATAAAGAAAACTAAAGCTAATATGCAAAACACATAAAGCTAGTGAACTTAAAATAAAATCGATACATTTTACAATCCAAGAGTATACCTTGTATTAGAATACCCTGATGTGACACTAAACTCGGGAGCTAAATTTTAAAAATGCACTCAAGTACCTTAACTGTTAACAAAAATGTAGATTATTTGTGAATCACTCTGTAGATCCTCAAATAATCTCTAAATTTGTGCAGACACTGTCCTTCCTTCTGGAGGTATTGAAATTGTAGTCCATCTTGGGAATGAGCTTGGAGCGGTGGCTACTTTACAACACACACAGGGACTATGGAGAACAAAAGTAGCCACCCTCCAGAAGGAAGGACAGTGTCAGAATGAATTCAGAGATGATTTGAGGGTGTACAGCTGATACACAAATTAGATACATTTGTGTTAATAGTTAAAGGAGAACTATGAGTTAAGTGCTTTTCACTCACCTCATAGTTCTAGCCGTCCTGTGACAATGAGACTGTCACAGGTCGGCTCAGTAGATCAAGAAGTGAGCGAACACATACCGGCGTTCGTTCACCTCTCGATCCTGTTACGGCAGAGAGCCGTGACAGGGGAGGGGCTGGATTCCCCCCTCCCCGCTCCGATCCGCCAGCGCTGACTGGCGGATCGGACGGGGGAGGGGGCGGGTACAGCTGGCTCTGCCTCTAGATAGGCAGA
>NW_017306904.1:162304-168923 GCF_000935625.1 Nanorana parkeri | reverse complement strand
AGCTGGGCGGATCCAGACATAATTGTCGGGATCCGCTTCAGCTGCGGCGTCTCAGTATACCGCGAGCTGTAGCTCGCAGTACACTGAGCTTAGGGTGACGGGAGGACGCTAGTTTGTGTCCTCCCGTTACCCTAAGGAGTACTATGGGGAAAAGCCCATAAAGTACTTGAATGCATTTTTAAGATTTAACTCCTTTAAAGCTAAAATAGGAACATTAATATATAGACTATATTAGGACCTGTGTTGATAGGCTTTTGTTTGCTTTAAGCAGATTTTTCATTCCCATACAAGTGTATGAGAATACAAAACCTGATTTCTCAAACTGATGTCATATTGATACCATTGACACAAGCCCAAAGCTCGTTTACACAGGCTCTAACAGCTTTAAGGGTGCATACAAAACGGTAAATGCACCAACAGCCTAAACTAATCCATAATTGTTGTAAACTTTGGGAACAATCTTTTCTTTTTTTTTTTTTTAAAGAGGAGGTAATGTGGCTGTTTGCTTGGAGGCTTGGTGAGGATGGGTTTAACTTGCCATCGTTTAAAATATATTTAAAGTCAAAACTTTTTAATGTGGATATGGAGGAAATGGTTAAAACTCCTGTCAATGTATAATGTTTTGTGTCCCATTGTGTTCCACAGAGATAGTAAGAAAAACCATATGTAGGCTCTAACTCATTCTTACTCTAAATCCACATTTGGATCTAGATACATTTTGGGGTCTATTTATAAACAACACGCAGGCTAGACAGGGCCTTCTCTTCGTGTTATATCATTTTATTAGCAATCAAACATAAATAGATAAAACTACTCACATTTGTGGAGTGAATTCAAGTAGTAAATGATAAAACCAGGGACGACCTACACTGGAGACTGACGCATTTTGGGGGCAATTCCCCCTTCCTCAAAGCTGAGGAAAGGGGAATTGCCCCTTAAACTACATCAGCTATCCACTGTTGGTAGTCCCTGGTTTTATCATGTATTCCTTAAATTGACTCCACACATGTAAGTAGTTTAATCTTTTTCTGTTTTCTATCTCTCTCTCTCTCTATCTCTTTGTGTCTCTATCTCTATCTATCTCTCTCTCTCTCTATCTCTTTGTGTCTCTATCTCTATCTATCTCTCTCTCTCTCTATCTCTTTGTGTCTCTATCTCTATCTCTCTCTCTCTCTATCTCTTTGTGTCTCTATCTCTATCTCTCTCTCTCTCTATCTCTTTGTGTCTCTATCTCTATCTCTCTCTATCTCTATCTCTTTGTGTCTCTATCTGTCTAGCTTTCTCAGAACAGTGAGCCACAGCATGTCTTATTTTATTGTATACGCTAAGAACTGGCCGCTCTTTGAAATTCTTTGAAATATCAAATCAGAGGCACATATGTGCCATAACCTACAATTCTCATTCATACATAATAGCACCCTCTGCTGATTTTATAGATTAAGGTAGAAATAATCTTATTGAAGCATACAGTCAGCTTTCTCTAGCCTAAAATAGCTCATAATAATAGCAAGAACAGTTGGTGGCATCTAGTAGATACAGTATATGGCATTGGTGTTGTGATCCGTTAATATGGATGAAATAAAATATCTTCTGATGAATCCAGTCTGAATTTTTTTTTAAAAATTGTTAGTCAGAGTGTGTTTTGCTTTCCACTGTTGCCTTAGTCTAAAAAAAAAGCAGGCTCAATTTACAAAGCTGACATACCAGGGTAGGTTTACTAATTAAAAAAAAGGTTATAGGTATTTTCAGAGCCCAATGAGATTTTAAAATTACACTCAAATGGCTAAATTAAAGAGCCATATTTATGTGTTAAGGCCATATGAATTTTGCTAATTCAGTCAGATAAATATCTGGTCAGTTTTCTCCTTCAAAGAGGGCTTTGTATTGCTAGTAAAAGTATATAAATATTTGTTTATTTACTTTGTAATAAAGAAAACTAAAGCTAATATGCAAAACACATAAAGCTAGTGAACTTAAAATAAAATCGATACATTTTACAATCCAAGAGTATACCTTGTATTAGAATACCCTGATGTGACACTAAACTCGGGAGCTAAATTTTAAAAATGCACTCAAGTACCTTAACTGTTAACAAAAATGTAGATTATTTGTGAATCACTCTGTAGATCCTCAAATAATCTCTAAATTTGTGCAGACACTGTCCTTCCTTCTGGAGGTATTGAAATTGTAGTCCATCTTGGGAATGAGCTTGGAGCGGTGGCTACTTTACAACACACACAGGGACTATGGAGAACAAAAGTAGCCACCCTCCAGAAGGAAGGACAGTGTCAGAATGAATTCAGAGATGATTTGAGGGTGTACAGCTGATACACAAATTAGATACATTTGTGTTAATAGTTAAAGGAGAACTATGAGTTAAGTGCTTTTCACTCACCTCATAGTTCTAGCCGTCCTGTGACAATGAGACTGTCACAGGTCGGCTCAGTAGATCAAGAAGTGAGCGAACACATACCGGCGTTCGTTCACCTCTCGATCCTGTTACGGCAGAGAGCCGTGACAGGGGAGGGGCTGGATTCCCCCCTCCCCGCTCCGATCCGCCAGCGCTGACTGGCGGATCGGACGGGGGAGGGGGCGGGTACAGCTGGCTCTGCCTCTAGATAGGCAGAGCCAGCTGTCACTCACGAAGCTGGGCGGATCCAGACATAATTGTCGGGATCCGCTTCAGCTGCGGCGTCTCAGTATACCGCGAGCTGTAGCTCGCAGTACACTGAGCTTAGGGTGACGGGAGGACGCTAGTTTGTGTCCTCCCGTTACCCTAAGGAGTACTATGGGGAAAAGCCCATAAAGTACTTGAATGCATTTTTAAGATTTAACTCCTTTAAAGCTAAAATAGGAACATTAATATATAGACTATATTAGGACCTGTGTTGATAGGCTTTTGTTTGCTTTAAGCAGATTTTTCATTCCCATACAAGTGTATGAGAATACAAAACCTGATTTCTCAAACTGATGTCATATTGATACCATTGACACAAGCCCAAAGCTCGTTTACACAGGCTCTAACAGCTTTAAGGGTGCATACAAAACGGTAAATGCACCAACAGCCTAAACTAATCCATAATTGTTGTAAACTTTGGGAACAATCTTTTCTTTTTTTTTTTTTTAAAGAGGAGGTAATGTGGCTGTTTGCTTGGAGGCTTGGTGAGGATGGGTTTAACTTGCCATCGTTTAAAATATATTTAAAGTCAAAACTTTTTAATGTGGATATGGAGGAAATGGTTAAAACTCCTGTCAATGTATAATGTTTTGTGTCCCATTGTGTTCCACAGAGATAGTAAGAAAAACCATATGTAGGCTCTAACTCATTCTTACTCTAAATCCACATTTGGATCTAGATACATTTTGGGGTCTATTTATAAACAACACGCAGGCTAGACAGGGCCTTCTCTTCGTGTTATATCATTTTATTAGCAATCAAACATAAATAGATAAAACTACTCACATTTGTGGAGTGAATTCAAGTAGTAAATGATAAAACCAGGGACGACCTACACTGGAGACTGACGCATTTTGGGGGCAATTCCCCCTTCCTCAAAGCTGAGGAAAGGGGAATTGCCCCTTAAACTACATCAGCTATCCACTGTTGGTAGTCCCTGGTTTTATCATGTATTCCTTAAATTGACTCCACACATGTAAGTAGTTTAATCTTTTTCTGTTTGATTGCTAATTAAACTATATAAACGAGGAGAAGGCCCTGTCTTCCCTGTATTTGTTTCTTCATGTACTATCAGGATATATCCCTATAACCTTGTGGATGGCAGCCTCTCATAAAGATGATAGTGGAAGAAGATTGCTGATGTGTGTTTAACAAGAGTTTGCCGTGTGCTGGGAGGGTGGCATTTTTCTATTTATAAACAAATCACAGGTCCCCTCACCCTGCAAATATTGGTGAATGTTTGTTTTGGGCAAATAATTATGGCATTATGGCCAAATGCTTATTTCATATGCTCCTCAGCTCTATCTAGTGGCCATAATGTTGATTACAACACACTACATTCAAACTGGGGAAAAAAATTAATATTAAGGTAATTTATATGGGAGCGCTAAATTGCAATCCGGTATTTGACAGCTGAAAATAGCAGAGAGGTAGCAGATGACTCACCTCTCTGCTATTCGTTTTGACAGCTCGATAGCCCAATGTTTGATACATTTCAGGCACAGAGATACAATGTATCTCTGTGCCTGAAATGTATCACTTCTGATCGTCTAGGCACGGTCAAACACCTTTAGTGAGATCTGAATCTGACATGCCGTCAGGATCAGTCTCTAAGGTTATTATTAGCTGTTCCTAAGTTTGGAGCAGCCTAATAATAGCCAAACATTAAAAAAGTTAATAGTCACTATGAGTGCTTGATATAAACTGCCAAAAAAAAAAAATTAGGAAAAAAAAATGTATATAAATATATTTTTTATACTATAATTATTATAAAAAATTATATACAAAAATTATAAAATATATAAAATTTTGGAGATGTAACATTTCTAAAATATGTCCCTTCCTAACCAATGACGCCACAAAGCTACTCATCCACACACTTGTTCTCTTGTCTTGACTATTGCAAATCCCTCCTCATTGGCTTACCACTACACAGGCTATCCCTCTTCAGTCTATCATAAATGCTGCTGCTAGACTCATCCACCTAATCAACTGCTCAGTCTGTCTGCAACCCCCGTGTGCCAATCCCTCCACTGGCTTCCAAGCTCCCAAAGGATAAAATTCAAAATATAAACAACCGCTTACAAAGCCATCCACAACTCTACACCGCGCTATATCTCCACTCTGTTCTACACAAGACCTCATGCTCTCTATCTCCCGCTTCAGCACCTCCCATGCTCACCTCCAGGACTTCTCTAGAATCTCTCCTATCCTTTGGATTTGGAACTCCGTACCCCAACCTGTCCATCTATCTCCTACTCTGACTGCCTTTACATAGTAACATAGTATGTAAGGTTGAATAAAGACCAAGGTCCATCCAGATCAACCTATGTTTGTGAGTGTGTGTATTTATCTTGCTCTAACACTTCCCATATCCCTGTAGATTCTGCGATCCCTAAAGACTCATCTTTTCAGGGAAGCCTATTTTGTCTCAGCATAACCACTGAGCTATGACTTTCTCAAACAATTCACCCCCACACATCTACCTCCTCATGTATCACTTACCCCGCCCTTTTTGATTGTAAGCCCTCACGGGCAGGGCCCTCCTCACCATCTTGTCTTGACTTGTATTGTAACTGTAATGTCTTCTTATATTGTCAAGCGATGCACAAACTATTGGTGCTCTATAAATCCTGTATAATAATAATAAAGGAGAAGTGCGTAAACATACTCCCCCAGCTGCTTAGTGCCAGGATGGGATGCTGCAGCTGTCATACTCTGGCTCTATACCAGGATCATGTACCCACTAATCACTCAGCTCAGTCACTGCCCCCATAGGGTTTCCCCCTTCCTCTCTCTTTTCCTCCAGTGGAGGGACAGATAGAGAAGTGGGCGTGCATGGCTGGTTCTAGCTGTGGCTCTAGAGAGGCAGAGCCAGCTGTTGATTAGGCATTTGGAGTGCAATATTAGCAAATGTAGTCCTGTGACCCAAAACCCCCAAAACAGTTTGGTTTTACTTCTCTTTAAAACATGCTACAATATTTCATTAGTGTAAGATACACCAGTACTGCAATTCCTGCCTGCAGCTACCCTTTCTGTACTATAATTATTTATTGTGTATAGAATATTACCAGAAAAATGGCTTACGTTAAGCGTCAGAGTGCTGTTTATTTTTATATTATGCAGTAGCCTTTGCTATCTTCTAGACATGCTGTATCATAACATGTAGGGTGGCATGAGCTGGGACATGGTGGGATGTTTTCCAATCTCCTTTTATACGTAGTCCTGTTTGGGCTAAGCCAAAGCACACAGTAATTTAACCCTGGCAGTGTTACTGGGCTATTTTCCTGTCACTGCAGAGCTCAAAGAGGTGCTGCCTAAAACAAGATTTTCACCTTGCCTCATGGTCAACATAGCCCTTAATTTGAGTGTACAATGGTAGTTATAATAACAAGATACTTAAACTGGGCTATGAAGTGGTTAAATGACACAGTGACAAAAACACATTTGCATTCTAAAACAGAAAATGTAGCTAGATTCCTTGGAGAACTGTTAGAGGCCATTTTATAGATAATCAAAATCCTAAACCATGACTGCTCAAGCAGCCAAGGTCCTAGAGCCTGCAGACAATGCCTCTGAAGAGCGGCGGTAATTAATTACATGTGACAGTTGCTACAAGGCTTTTGTATGTAAGAGAAAAGAACACGGTATGTATGAATAAGGAGTTAAAGAACTACACTGCTTATAACGTGATATTAATCAAAGGAAATTGCTTGTTTATTATGTTTGGTATCAAATGACATTGAACATGATTGTGGTGGTGGTTTATGGATAAAATCTTGGAATCTGCTCCCTTCTATAGCTCCTCTGTGTCTAGGCTTCCCCTTAAAGGTGGCCATACATGGGTGATGTCTCATCAAGGATAACAGCTGGTGAGATATCTGCTCACAGTGACTCGTATTGCTACAGCAACTTTTTCCTAGTTGGGTCAGGTAAAGGCTG